>NC_089791.1:60532882-60545382 GCF_040412425.1 Macrobrachium rosenbergii
ATATGTATATCTCGAGACATATGAACCAGCAGGAGGTAACTCATGGAGAGGTAAAATAAGCAGAAGTGGCAGTGAATTACTGAAGCCATCAAAAGCATTTTATGAGCAAATAAAAACAATGGAAAAATATTCAAATGCTATCATGGGGAAAAGTTCTAAAAGTTGGAAAAGGGTCTGTTAAAACTTGTCTGTAGAAACCGTAGATGTTATCAGTTTACCTTTTAATTAAATCACATATTTTTCGGCGGAAATGAAATAAAAGGGCTGTAACAGAATGAGTTAGTGCTCAATGACAGACTGAATGCATTGCTCTTTTTTACTATGGCTTACTCTAAATGCATAATTAGATTTAGGCAGTGTATCCAAGTGAATCTGTATATATATATATATATATATATATATATATATATATATATATATATATATATATATATATATATATATGTGTGTGTGTGTGTGTGTGTGTGTATATGTGTATGTTGCAGGTAGGTAGCGAAACCAGGCATTTCACGAACTACCTGAAAATTCAGGCAGATAGTGAAATGCACTTAGGGACATTTGATCCCCCAAGGGGTTAGTACTAAACACGGCGAAATACATTTGACCCCCCAGGGCTAGTACTAAACACGGCGACGCAGTATAGGGTGATCAAATGTCCCTAAGTGCATTTCGCTTTCTGTCCTAAATTTCAGGTAGTTCGCGAAATGCCTGGTTTCGCTATCTGCCTGTAAAATATATAGGTTGTTCATAGAATTCACCCTATACCTTTGAGTTATCCACAGCAATTAGTTGTATTGTTGTATGCTTCTGTTAAATACATTTTTTCTAAGATTGTATGTCTGTTTTGTGAAAGGCATGACATACTTTTCATTTAAATAGAATCATTAATTAATTCCATATATTAAAAGACCCAATCATTTTAGTAAATAGTTAGCAAAGACCTTCAGCATCCTGTATAGCTGGCTGCTGAACGGTAGTTCCCGTTGACGTCACAGAACTTAGCTCTTCAGAAGGTCCACTCCTTCTAGCCCCGCTCTCCCAAAGTTAACCTGCTCGTGGGTTGACCTGTTGTTTTTCCGAGCATGGAATAGTCCTGTTCCAATCTCGCGAGTTTCTGAAGACGGTTTCGTGTGCTATAGCGAATCATTTGTGTAACGGAAAATGAGATCACCTAGTGTTGTTTTGTTAAAACCCTAGCGTGGAGGACAATAATCTGTTTGGACGTGTGCGGTGGCCTCTGAAAACGACCACCCTCCCTAATTAGGAGGTAAGTAATTCTAAATGTGAAATTGACATTGGTTTCCAATCTTCTCTGGTCGAGGTACCTCTGCCAAACCTTTCAGAATTCCCTGGCACCCTTATTAGAAAACCATGTTTGTCAGCATTCTTATCAAATTCAGTGTCAGTGATAAAAAAAAACTTTTGTCCCTGGTTAAACTAACCATGAACAATATTCGTCTTTACTTTGATGTTAATTTATTCAACGTAAAATGAATCCCAATAATTATGTAATTATAATAAGCAGTTAAATACTAAATAAATAAGTAATGAGCATATTGATACAACCAAAATAAGTTAACCAGGTACAATGGGCCTAACAGTAAAAATTTGTTTCTGCAAAAACACAAAAAATGCATTTGTAGGTTTCACTTCAAAAACATTTTTGCGTTTTGTCATAAAAACGTTTTCTTAAAAAAGCATTGAAAATGCTCAGGTAAAGACAAAAAAGTGTTTCTGTGGGTTTGTGCATTTATTAAAGTAAAATGAATTGAGCCGTTTTTTGATGAAATACGCGTTCTTTTTAGAACACCTTTCGTTTTCTCATGTCGTGGTAATAAAAATGCAAGCAGATCACCTGTCTCCGCCTTGCAGTGTCTTCTGTCTTCTACAAAAAACAAAGTAGGGATTTACATTACCATAGCAGTCCCTCCGTGATTTCCTCCTTACAGTTCACAAATCTGAAATGTTAGCTAAAATCAATAAACAAGTTTTGATGTGGATTAAATTAATTGCAAAATTCGCTGTACAGGTTGAATAGATATGGAAATTGGTCTACCAAGCATTGCTGTAGGGTTAATAGGAGAGGCTTCAGGTATATAAGAGTACTGGCATCCGTAAAATGTCAACTGATTGGGTTTTGATGATTCATTAATAAAGGAGTTTAAAAAAAAAACTACAAATCACATGCCACACACTCACACATACATACACAGAAAGACTTTCGAACAAGACAATTACAAACCTCTCTCCGACTTTGCCGGCAAAGAAAATTGAAGTAATATTAAATGGTAGGAAAATAAGGGAGAGAATGGCAACGCCATGGAGCTTGAACCGTCTTAGCCTAACGGTCTCGGTTTAAACTGCGCCAAAGCCAATTAGAATTTTAGTATAATGTAAAATAACGGTCACATGCATGCCGAAGTATCGAAACCGCTGAT
Organism: Macrobrachium rosenbergii; assembly: GCF_040412425.1. Classification (NCBI taxonomy): domain Eukaryota; kingdom Metazoa; phylum Arthropoda; class Malacostraca; order Decapoda; family Palaemonidae; genus Macrobrachium; species Macrobrachium rosenbergii. The sequence continues at coordinate 60,535,321 of NC_089791.1, forward strand.
ACCAGGGCTAAGATACAATGAATTTTTCTATGGTTTTTAATTATTCATTTTTTTCACCAAGCATTGCGGCACCCTCAGTCGGTCACACTGCTCCCTTTAGTGCCGTAGCATACCGTTTGGGAACCACTGGACTAAGAGATTTTCCGGGTAGTTTTGTAATTGATTTTGACCTCTTGCACTGGAAAACAATGCCGTGTTTGAATATTTCTAGGTCCTGCAAATGGTTATCACTTGTCAAGTAAAGGATTTTAAACGTGGAGTTGGCATTTTTCTGATAGTTTTTTTATATATATATATTTTGATGAAGCAGACTTCCATTTCCGTGGGAAATTATATATTTACCTGTTGCAACCCCATGTAAGTCTGATAATAATGGGAAACATATTGAGAAATGATAGGCTAATCTGACGGTCGGGTTAGCTAAAAGGAGACTCAAAGAGATTAACAAATAACCTTCGTATATAACCAAGCTCACGTTTATAATTGACAGCACCATAGATGTAGTCAGAGGTTAAGGGGTACTCTCACCCTACAGCCAGATAAGGTTAGTTAAGGTTAGAGTTAGGCTAGAATTCATCCATGCGCTTTGCTCTTTAACTTGCGGTGTTCTAGGCCAGGCTAGGGGAAAGGACAGGAGTCTAGGGGAGGCGAAGCCTCACCGGGCAGGCCCAGAGTCCTAGGTTAGGTTATGTTAGGGAAGGTCAGGTTAAGATGTACCCCTGTAATTGTCTTTAATGTACTTTCATGCTTTTTAGATTTCTGGTCGATTGCCACTGTTGGTTGATCATGTAGTGGTTAATGCATTTCTTAACTTTCTGTTTTGTACATTGAACTCGTTTTTGCTCCCCTACCCTCCTGCTGAAAAAACGTCGTTTCCCAAATTTAAACACACAAAACCATACGAGAACATGTTCATTGAAATTTTCACAGAACACACACACATAGATATGTACATATGTATAAACATGCATGTGTGTATATATATAATATATATATATATATATATATATATATATATATATATATATATATATATATAAACAGTCGCCGACATCGAAAAATAATCTTGAGGAATATCATTACTAACTAACTTTTGAGTGTTTCATCCTCCAAAATAAGGAATTATGTAAGAGGTATGATAACCATGGTATATAGAGCAGTAAAACATTAATTTGAATATTAGAATTTTATAAGAGAAAGTTTGTGCAATATCAGTTTCAAAATTAATTTATCAAAAACTCTTTCGACGGTATGATTTGATAACCAGTTTAGAAGAATATGCTCATCGTTACACAAACAAGCCAACTATATATATATATATATATATATATATATATATATATATATATATATATATATATATATATATATATATATATATAGATAGATAGATAGATAGATAGATATATATATATATATAGATATAGATATATATATATATATATATATATATATATATATATATATATATATATATATATATATATAAATATATATATATATATATATATATATATATATATATATATATATATATATATATATATATATATATATATATATATGAAATTTTATCACACCGTGATTTACACACAATGATGAAGCTGCAAATGTTGTTTAATGTCCAATTCACGCTACTTCGGGAATATCCCCTATGGGGAATTATCACCGAAGGGAAATTTTTTAAGTGATAAATGGATCTGTACCGCCGGGTCTCGATCCCTTCACACAGTACCTTCCAACGACTCCATTCGACTGTCAAACCATTGACCCACCAAGAGAGGTATAAGTTAATGCCGAATCTGCCGTACTTATTGCACTTGGCTTTGGCATTAACCCACCTCCACCTTGATAACTCACTGGTACATTTGGGACATGCAGCTTCTATTATGAAGTTTTTATCACACCGTGATTTATATACAATAACAAAGCTACAGATGTCGTTTAATGTCCAATTCACGCTACTTTGGGAATATCCCTGATGAGGAATTACCACCAAACGGGAATTTTTTAAGTGATAAATTCCCCATCGGGCATATTCCAAAAGTAGCGTGAATTGGATATTAAACAACATTTGTAGCTTCATAATTGTATATAAGTCACAATGTGATAAAAATTTCATAATAAGAGCTGCATGTTCCAAACAAACCAATGAGCTATCATGGGGGAGGTGGGTTAATGGAAAAGCCATGTACAATTTCCCCGCACTCGACAGGAAATAAGCACTGCAGATTCAGCATTAACTTATACCTCTCTTGGTGGCTCAATGGTTTGACCATTGAATGGAGTTGTTGGAAGGTACTGCATTGAGGGATCGAGACCCGGTGGTACTGATCCATTTATCACTTAAAAAATTTCCCTTCGAATATAATTTCCCATCGGGGATATTCCCGAAGTAGGCTACCATGAATTGGATATTAAACTAAACTACATTTGTAGCTTCATGATTGTATATAAATCCAGGTGTGATAAAAATTTTATAATAAAAGCTGCATGTTCTAAATGTACCAATGAGCTGTAATGGTGGAGGTGGGTTAATACCAAAGCCAAATACAATTTCCCCGCTCTCGATGGAGAAATAAGTACAGCAGATTCGGCATTAACTTATACTTCTCTTTGTGTCTCAATGGTTTGACCATTGAATGGAGTCGTTGGAAGGTACTGTGTCGAGGAATCAAGACCCGGCGGTACTGATCCATTTATCACTTAAAAAATTCCCCTTTGGTGATAATTCCCCACTGGGGATATTCCCAAAGTAGAGTGAATTGGATATTAAACTACATTTGTAGCTTCATGATTGTATCAGTTCCTCGTTGGTGGGTCGATATCGTTCTCGGGTAGCACTTTGCTGAGCCTGCGTTCAATTCTCCGCCCAGCCAATGAAGAATTAGAGGAATTTATTTCTGGTGATAGAAATTCATTTCTCGGTATTGTGTGGTTCGGATTCCACAATAAGCTGTAGGTCCCGTTGCTAGGTAACCAATTGGTTCTTAGCCACGCAAAATAAGTCTAATCCTTCGGGCCAGCCCTAGGAGAGCTGTTAATCAGCTCAGTGGTCTGGTTAAACTAAAGTATACTTACTTGTGTATAAATCGTGATGTGGTAAAAATTTCATAACAGCTGCATGTTCCAAACGTACCAATGGGCTATCATGGTGGAGTTAAGTTAATGCCAAATCCAAGTACAATTTTCGCTCTCGATGGAGAAATAAGTACGGCAGATTTGGCATTAACTTATACCTCTCTTGGTGGCTCTATGGTTTGACCGTCGAATGGAGTTGTCGGAAGGTACGGTGTCGAGGGATCGAGACCCAGCGGTACCAATCCATTTATCACTCCAAAAATTCCCCTTTGGTGATAATCCCCCATCGGGGATCTTCCCGAAGTTGAGTGAATTGATATTAAACTACATTTGTAGCTTCATGATTGTATATAAATCACGGCATGGTAAAAATCCCATAAGAGCTGCATGTTCCAAACATACCAATAGGCTATCATGGTGGAGTTGGATTAATGCCAAATCCAAGTACAATTTTCGCTCTCGATGGAGAAATAAGTACGGCAGATTTGGCATTAACTTATGCCTCTCTTGGTGGCTCTATGGTTTGACCGTCGAATGGAGCCGTTGGAAGGTACTGTGTCGAGGAATCGAGACCCGGCGGTCATTTATCACCTAAAAAATTCCCCTTCGGTGATATTCCCCATCGGGATATTCCTGAAGTAGCATGAATTGGATATTAAACAACATTTGTAGTTTCATGATTTTATATATGTACACACATATATACCTATATATATATATATATATATATATATATATATATATATATATATATATATATATATATATATATATATATATATATATATATATATATATATATATATATATATATATATATATATATATATATATATATATATATATATATATATATATATATATATATATATATATATATATATATATATATATATATATATATATATATATATATATATATGTATATGTGTGTGTGTGTGTGTGTGTGTGTGTGTGTGTGAGGTGTGGTGTTTGGGTGTGTGTTATGTAAGAATTTCACGGAACAGGTTCACAATAGGTTTTGCTTGTTTAAACTGGTAAGGGTTAGAATAAATATTGATTTGTCTATTAATGTGGATGAAAATACGAGAAACCCCTGAAGACACCCAGCAAGGCTAATAAAGCATCACATAACCTCTGATATCCAACAGTCATGGTCGACATTTTATATATGCATATGTATATATATATATATATATATATATATATATATATATATATATATATATATATATATATATATGTGTGTGTGTGTGTGTATATATGTATGTTATTGTATGTATACATATATGCATATATATACATATACATATATAGTGTGTATACACACACATGCATATATATGCATATATATACATACATACATACATACATACATACATACATATATATATATATATATATATATATATATATATATATATATATATATATATATATATATATATATATATATATATATATACTGTATATATATACATATGTATATATATGCATGTGTGTATACACACTATATATGTATACATATATACGAGTATATACATATATATGTATATATATACAATATACATATATAAATATATTAACTTTATCTTATACACAATTGTTCTGCGCATTAGTAGAATTATTAAAAGGACCTCATTCAAACTGGATGGTATCTAATGGAGTGTTTATTCAGAAAAAGTTACAAGCTTTCTTGGACAAACAGTCCACATAATCAAGTATCCGTACAGTGAGCAGACACGTAGTCCAGCTATATTTATATCTGTGTGCTGGGTACTTTTAATCCTATAATCGCCTGGCTCCTCCTGTGTGACCCCCCACCCCTCGTGATCTTGGCCTTTCTCTGCCCCCTTCTTCTTCCAGGTGTCTGTTTTCTGTGTGTTCTCTTGCGTTTTTCCTTCGTTTCCTTGGTACTGTGGAGTATTCGATTTTTCTAGATATACTGTCTTCAAAGCCGTTTCCAGTGTTTCCTGCCATTGTGTTGTTGGCGCATGTTATGAAGGTGTTCTCTACAACCAGTCTGGCCGTTTTGTTGGTGTTCCTGTACAGAAAACTCATATTTTCCTAATCTATTTTATGATCATTTTCCCAACAGTGTTTGGCAACTGCCGACGTCTGATTATAAGAAGACACACACCAATTCATACATACATAGGTTCTCCAGTCATAGGAAAGAAATAAAAATAGGAGTAATGACAGGGTTGGCCATCAGGGCTTATAGGATTTGCAGTCCCGAATCTTTAGGCAAAGAGCTGGGTTACCTGAGGGATAGTTTTAGGAGATTAGGCTACCCTAAGTATTGGTGGAAGTGGGCACACATCAAGGCAAGGAAAAACTATTTGGGGAGAGGGAAAGGATAGAAAAGGAACATTTGGTGACTGACATGGAAGAACCTTTGCAACAGATCACTTTACCTTGTAGAAGAGGTGGCTTCAGCAAGGGAAAATGGCAGCGGAGGAATGGCTGGGCTTCACGGGTAAGAAGACTAAAGGTCCCTACGAGATAGGACCACGTGGTAGGGCATGGCTCTGTGAAGGAAATGGAAGGGGGAGATGTGTCTCGCTTGCGTCCAGCAGTGTGTCTCTCGCTTGTTCCTTCGGTGAGACCCTTATATGACTTCCGGTCAGGGGTCAGGAGGTTACCCACAGGTAGATTGGGGTTGGTTTCATCTTAGACTCAGTACCAGGTGTTCTCTCTTAATCTTTCTCCGGACAGGCTTAGGATCTGAAAGCAAAGTCTCCCACAGTCATATGTTCAAGAAGAGAAAGTTGAAAGAGACATAAAGCAATTAAAAGATTAAGGGAGGGGCCTATATTCCTTTCGCCCTTCCTTATCAGGCAGTGCCCAAAATGCGCTGTTATATTCTCCAGCTTTAAATGAAGCATTTGAAGGCTGGGATTCTTGGGAAATTATAATAACTCCCCGCCCAAGTTGACATCTCGCACCTTCAGTCAGGTGTGAATGTCTTCTAAGCCAAGGATTCAGCAGGCAAATGCTTTATATTACTCTAATTTTTTCGTCAACGGCACTCATGTATACTTAGTAACCTAAATCTCTTTGCATCATATAAGATATCTGAAAATTTACTTGATAAAGAATTCAATGTTTTACGTTAATCGCAGTGTAAGAAAAAGAAAAAAAAATAAAGGTTTTAACCTTAAATTACTGTTACTTTAAAACAGGTACATTTACAACTAAAAGAAAGTTACTGTAAATATTAAAATACACTAACTTTAATTGACCTCCTTAAGGTAAATCTCAAAAGAAATATGAGTAGATGATCATAAGTATTAAAATGCGATAAATCATAAGTCACTGTTATCTTCAAACAGGAACAATTACAAATATAAGAAAGTTACTGTCAATATTAAACACAATAACTGTAAGTGATTTCCTTAATGTAAGTCTTAAAGTAGTCATGCACTTGACTTTTAATGGTGATTATAGGCAAAGACATGCAGTTAGTTTGCCTTGAGGAGGCATTGCAATGAAATGTACATGGTCTTCTTTAGGTGTCGCCATGTTACTTACGTTGATGACACAGTGCCAGACGTGGGACTGAAGTCAATGGTGCTTATGAGCACGAAGCTAAGTACAATGAAGGACAGACAAATATTTAAAGTACACGGTCTTTTCAATTCACGGACTCGTGGTTTAAATTACAAGGGAATAACAAAGAAGGCAAATGATAATGTTAAAGAAAAATGATGATTAATATCTCGAAATTATATTCTTTAGCCAATGAAAATGGCTTAGGTTTATTCTTTTGCCCCAGGGGCTTCGAAAGGAAGTCATAGGACAATACAGAATTGGGATGTCTGTCAATTGCACTCTGCACTGGCAGAGTGGGAACACTGTAAACTATAAGCCTATGCGAGGCTTAAAATAATGTGATTAATTGAATAAAATAATGAAAGGAAAATGTTAAAGGAAAAGAATAAATTACAGAGTTATGAGAAAAATAAGTATGTGAGGAAACCTGACACCCTCTTCTGGATAGAGGTGCCAAGGTCCTCGTAGGATAGAAGGGTGGCACTGTGCCAAATTTGCATCGGTGCCAGGAGAGTTCAGCAGCTCTCTTTAAGCTACCTGGCGTTACCTACGCCGGTAATTTCTGCTGCAGATCTCTTTAGGTTGATGGTTCTCCTTGGTAGGGGAATCGGTCGAACCGAGTCCGAGGAGGACACTGGAATGCTACCTGTGTCGGCTTCTTTGGCAGCTGAAACAAAGGGCATTCATTTCCGTTTCTACCCCAAGTCTCTGCAGTTCCATGAGTTCATCAGCCATTTGAGACACGGCAGAATCCTTACCCATGGTTGTGTCTGCAGGGGACCGGGAAAGAGAGGAAGAGGTCGCAGTGGGCATGATAGGCTCGCAGGTAACCATGACCAGCTCAGGCACGGGTTGCGAGGTTACACCTTCGGTTGAGCTTCCGCTGTGGTCAGAAGGATTCGTCTCTCTTACCAACGCTGGTAGCGGAGCCTGGCCGGGAGAAGAGAGGGGACCCTGCATATATGGCACTGGCAGAGATTGTGAATTGAGTTTGGAATCTCCTGGAGTGAGATTTATTTGGGGCCCTGGCACTGGCACTGGGGCAGGGCCGGGCACCAGAATGGGATCTGGGATCGATCATGATGGAGGGGGCCACTGCACATCATACTCAGGTGGCACTGGCAGTGTAATGAGTGTAGGTGTTTGAGGCTTACTCGTGCCTAGTGAATGATTTTGGGGGATTTGGACCCCTGGATTGCTGTAACTTAGTTGGGGACTGGAAGTCCTGTCCCAGGAGGATGTCATAACCTTCAGGAATATAGCTTGCTACTGCAAGGTTGCAAACTTTGGATCTATGAGGTCTTGTGACTCTCAGTTGAACAGTAGGGAGTATCATTTTAAATTGATTGACACCCTTAATTGTGACGAGTTTACGTCAGTTAATGATAGCTCCATAGGGAACTTTGTCTTTCCTTACAAGGGAAATTTGCACGCCGGAGTCGTCAAATGCCTTGACCTGGCGTGTGGGGTAGCCACCTCTAGCAGGTGCCACATACATGGGACCCTTGGCTAGAGGACCTAAGGACTTAGGATTTGTAACTGCCAAGGCAACAGCAGGAGTACTTGATTTATTACTAGGGCATTTTGCCGATGTGGGAGAGTGGCCATAAACTTTGCAATCTGTGTAATAGCTCTGGCTATAATCCCTTCGTGGCACTGCCCCTGTGGAGGGCGCAGGCTTGTTAGTTGGTGGATTCCCGGGTGAGGGTTTGTTTCGGCACTGCTCGGTGGAATGCCAGCTTTCTTGCAGAATGCACACACATCAGGCTTCTGCGAGTGCCCATTCCTGGGCGGAGGGGTGCCAGAGGTGAAAGAAGGAGGGCATATTTTGTGTCCCAGTGAACTTGCATGGGTGCGATGTGTCCCATGTGTCGGCGAGGCGACAGCACTCTGCTAGAGTCATGGGAGCTTTTTTGCATACATGGGTGGCTAGGGCGGAAGGGGCATAATATAAAAAATTTTCAATTTTGAACTGCTCGAGGATGGCCTCATGAGGGCCCTATCTGATTGATGCGCCCAGTTAGACCAGGTCTGTCCTGCTTCTTTTATGTGGCCTCTCCAGCGTCGTCTCCAGCATTGGGGGGTGATTTTATACGCCTTTGTGATTGCCTGGCGCACTTCCACCCATTTCCCTTGATCCGACTCAGGAAGGGCGTTGAAAGCAATTAGACCTTTCCCTCCGAGGAATTTTCCCAAGAGTAGGGAGACTTCGGTGGGAGCGAGTGGGTAGGAACTAAGGAGCCTTTCTGCCCAATTGAGTCACACCTCGGGCTCGGCCTTGGTCCACTTGGGCATAAAAGTATGAGCCTGAGTGAGGGAGGATGCACCAGGGGTTGGAGAGGAGCTGCTTTTCCTCCCTTTCGAGCCTCTCCCTTCTTTCTTGTTCTTCCCTTGCAAATCTATCCAGCCTATCTTGTTCTCCCCTTGCAAGTCTATCCATCCTATCTTGCTCTTCCTTCTTCTCCTTTCTCTCTTGTTCTCCCTTATCCTCCTTTCTCTCTTGTTCTTCCTTTGCGAGTTTATCGAGCCTACCTTGCTCTTCCTTCTTCGCCTTTCTTTCGGCCCCTCTCTCCGCCTTGGCATCGTCTATTCTCTCTTGGACCCACTCCCTCAGGGCTTGTCCTGACAGTCACGTCCTTTCCAGTGGACATATAGAATTTGAAGTCTTCGTTTTGTTGGGTTCTGGATATCGTAGACATCTTGGTGTGACCCTTTAGAAAATCAATATGCCTGAAAAGACTCAAATTTCAGGGTGTCTGTAAACCCAAGTTGAACTTGATGAACAAATTTTAATATGTTTGATTAAGACGTGGTGTGTTCTTGATGAACGAACTTTAATATGTCTGAATAAGACTTGGGGTGTTCTTGATGAACAATGTTTAATATGTCTGAATAAAACTTGGTGTGTTCTTGATGAACAAACTTAATATGTCTGCATAAGACTCAGTTTGTTCTTGATGAACGAATTTTAGTGTCTCGAAAGACGTAAATTGTATTTTATTTCACGCATGGACTCGGCCAGCTATTGCGTGAATGTTGGGTTTTTTTGGTTCACAGGGAACGGATTTTTTAATTTTGTCTCATAGGACGTGGTTTCGGATTCACGCACGGACTTGGCGGGCTATCGCGTAAATCTTAAGGCCTGGTTCGGGGAGCTTTTTGCCTGTTCCCAATAATTTGTGTTTTCTTGTAATAAGAAAAAGAAATTTCCTTTTTAGGGGAGTCCCAATACGGGTTAGGTTCAGGAACTCAGTGAGTGTCGTGACACTCTTAGAATAAAAACCCCAACAAAATAAATAAAATAAAAGAAACTAAGAAAAAAGTAAAAGACAGGACGTAGCATAAACCAAAAAAAAAAAAAATGGAGAGACACTTATAACTGGCACAGAGGGCGGGGAGGTTAAGGTTTACGTACAGATACAAATT
>NC_089791.1:60550382-60597882 GCF_040412425.1 Macrobrachium rosenbergii
AAAAACAATTTTTCTGATACATCGAACCTGAACTCATCTATTGTCTATAAAATGTAATAGATGATATTTCAGGTGGAAGACACAAATAACAGAAAATGGTACTTCTGCTTTTGTTTGTGAACATTTTGACGTAATTCCAACTACCTGGACTTTCAAAGTGATTTTATAACGAAAATAAAAAGAGATTAGCTCATAGACGCGTATTATGAAAGTTTCAAGATTTCATTTTCCTTGCAAGGGTCCAGACAGAATGTCATCATAGCTCTATTATTTACAGTTGTGAACTCAGTACCATTTCATTTATATTAATCAAACAATTTTACTGTAAATGTCTGGTAGATTTTCACCACAGTGATAATAATGAAAACAGATGCTTGAATAAATAACATGAACCATAAACTCATACAGGAATTTCATCAAATAAACGTGATAATGATAAACGCTGGTATACATACAATAATAATAAATTTTCCGCTCGTTTTCCTATTCATCTATACAGGAAAACGAGGGTCAACATCATCCAGAACCGATAACGCGACAAGAGCTAAATTCATAGTAAGGTTTTCGGACTTGGCGATGCATTTCATGCATCTTACAGTGCGGTACCGGCTTTCAAAAATTATCTTTATGTAGCCTATGATCAAATGCTCGTTATTTAGGTGACAGTGGATGGAGAGAACTACAAATTTTACTAATACAGCCTGGTTGCCTGTTCAGCCATGCGGTTTTAAGAGTTACTAATTATGCTACGCTTATGCCAAATGCACCATGTAGACTTTATAATTTTCATAAGATAATTAAAGAATAAAGTTTCACTATTCACTTGAAAGTGTGGTAGGGTGGAGAATTGATATTGAGGATTTTTTTGTGATTTGAGAAAATGAAGCCAAATACATGAAATAAAAACCGAGGCGATCAGAAGGCTGCAGGGCTTTATAGCCTCGTGTGTATATATATATATATATATATATATATATATATATATATATATATATATGCTGTATATATTTATGTGTGTGTGTGTATATATATATATATATATATATATATATATATATATATATATATATATATATATATATATATATATATATATATATATATATATATATATATATGTGTGTGTGTGTGTGTGTGTGTGTGTGTGTTTTGTGTGTGTGTATATATATATATATATATATATATATATATATATATATATATATATATATATATATATATATATATATGTATATATATATATATATATATATACATATATATATATACCTATACACACATTATATACTCGTATATATGTGTGTGTATGGGTATATATACTAGTATATATACGAGTATATATGCATATATATATATATTATATGTGTGTGAGAATATACACAATAAGTGTGTATGTGTGTATATATAGGAGGCTATAATACCCAGCAGCTATTGACCATTTTGGTTTTTCTTTTCATATTTTTGGCTTCATTTTGTCAAAACACAAAAAACATCCAGTGAAACTTCTCTAACCTACCATTTTTCAAGCAAATATTAAAACTTTAAAAACTCTAATTATCTTATGGAAATTATAACGTCTACGTGATACAATTAGCATATAGATAATAACCTGGAAAATACGTTGCTAAAAAGCCTTTGGCTTGTATCGGCTTCTATGCTCCAGAAATTCTATCAGTTTTTATTCCGCTGAAAATATTTTAATCGTAAATGACTGCTTTTGATTTTGCAACTTAACTGTCTTTAGCTTTTTCATCAGTGGAAATTGCTTAAAAAAATTTTTGATATTGGTGAGCATTATTAGTCAAGAAACCGTTTCCCTTTATGAAGCAGAAAGTCGAGTAAAATTCCAAGTCATAACTTTTGAGCCAAACATCAGTTTCATATTAAGCTTTCTAATTTTTCTCTGTGTATGATTTCGGCCAATTTATCTGGGCTTAAAAGGATGCCAGATGCATTATTTTGTGTTCGTAATAATCATGAAAATCAGCAAGTAAGGTAAATATACTAAAATGCCCATGAATCACAGTAAACATGAAAGGCATCCAGTTTATGTGATTTGTATTAAACATGATATCATTTGTCTTCAACCCTACTATGGTTTTTTTCCTTTTAGTAATGGTTATGGTTGTTTAGAAATCCAGTCTTTTTTTCATTTCACCGTTAAGGTAGCTTTTGCTTGGTGCGATTATCGCTCAACGATGATCGTCCATGGATTAACGATGGACGTCAAACGATTTTTAGGGCACTAATTTGCTTGTTTTTTAATTGGGCTGTTTTGCTTTGAACGACTTATTGGGCTGTTTTGCTTTGAACGACTTACCGTCAGTCGTTCAAAGCAAAACAGCCCAATTAAAAAACAAGCAAATTAGGGCTCTAAAAATCGTTTGACGATCATCGTTAATCCATTAACGATCATCGTTGAGCGATAATCGCACCAAGCAAAAGCTACCATTAGACAGACCAGGATCCTGAGACAGATCGGGAGGGTACTTATATATCGTAGGAATTCATGAGTTCGGCTTTCAGTCAGTTTTTGTATTTCAAACACAAGTCAAACGATTAGAATCCTTAGTTCTCAAGTAAATATTCTCGTCCTGAGTATGATTCAGACAGAAAAGCATTTAGGTTATATTTTCATACAATATATATGTTCCTAAAATATAGTTCATTTTTATTTTTCTCCTTGACTGTTAAGACATGTAGTATAATTTTATTATAAAATTACTGAAACAATGGTCGCAATGTACTAAGCTATATTCAGTTACATAGAGGAATATTGGGTCTTAAAATATGTATCATTATTACGCTCATGAATGTATTTTTCAAGTATGTTTTAAACGAGCACAGCTGCATGACATGCAAACCTGGACGCTCCACCATTAACAGGCGTAAGACAGATGAAGTAAGTTTGCTGACTTTGTGACTGACATCTAACATTTTGAAGTGTAGTGGTTAACTCGCCATAAAAGAGGTCGAGATAGTTGCCAGTGAATGTAGCATTAGTGGTGTTTTGATGTCCTTACTAATCTGCTTATTGCTTGATACTCACGGGTCTTGCTATACGAAGCTTTTGTAATTAACGTTGCTTTGAGAAGGATTTCCATCTCGTTTTCTTAATGCTTCCAGGCACCATTATGTGAGCCTGCATGCATCTGAATGATGTGATAAATGATCTTTATAACGTCAACATTTAAATTTCATGTACAAACCTTACACATTTTCCGTTTCATAAGATTCCTCAGCTGGGATTTTATGCACCAAGGCAGCCATTTTTTTTTTTTTTTAAGAGTTCCTGGTCATCTTTCCAGCTGCTTGTTTCAGCAAACATCCTTTTGAGACATCCTACATTTGTAGGCCATCTCGAAGCAATGTCCAGTTGCAACTTGAAACTTTTCTCCTAATTCTTTGTCACCACCAGGCTTCCCTGACTTACTATTCGTCAAATTTTCACTTTCATGCTCTGTCATGTTTCACGTGTTGAAAGTCCTGCTACCCTAAGCAGGTTGTCCTAAAATTATAGTCTATTCTCCAAACACTGAAAACATCATGCGGGTTGCCATATACCTAAATATTCCTGAGCAGTACTAGGCTGTGCTTTCATTCCTTATTTACCGAAATTCCAGAAAAAAAAACGAATATTTTCTTGTGCCCTTTCTGGTGTGAAAGTAATGCCTTGTGTAGGAAGGGTGTTTTTGTATTTGTATACTACATAAACATTATTATCCAGACGCAAAATAAAACAAAAAACCTTATTTTGATGAACAATGTCTATAAACGTCTAGTAGTATATTTCAAATCATATTGAGGACTCGTACATTTCACACAGTACAGTTCATATCAGAGCTGAGAAATTTGGAACTCAGTTTCAATATAACACACACACACCCAAATACAAATACATACATACACACACACGCATATATATATATACATACATATGTATAAATATATATATATATATATATATATATATATATATTATATATATATATATATTTGTTGCTTTGTATTATAACATAGCAACATAACACAACAGGAAGTTCCCATTTTATTTCAAATTTTCTCACGAATCTTCTGTATTGATAATTCCTCTCTTTTTCCTCCCATTTTGAAATTTTAATTCTTCCTCTCAAGGTCCAACTCAACAAAGGAACATTGCCCCAAAAGTAAGTACCACTTATTTCACTTGAATCTAAGCTTATAATTTAAGATCGTTTTTCGTGAAATTTATTAATCCAATACACACACAATTATATATATATATATATATATTTATATATATATATATATATATATATATATATATATATATATATATATATATATATATACATATATATATATTTATATACATATATAGTGGGCCGTTATGCAGGTTCTTTAACATACTCAGGACGGGGCTGTCATGACTGACGGCAGATGCAACAAACAAAGGAGGAGAAAACAACAAAAACAATAAAATGAGCTTAATATTGATTTATTAAGGCAAGTATTTACAAGTGAGTCAGGTCTGGTAAAAAGATAAAAACCATAAATACAAGAAAAAACCAAAAGGCAGCACTAAACAAAATCAAGTTAAATAAACAAAAAGTAGCTGCAAGAAAAAAAAAGGCAAAAATAAACAACAGCAGGCAGAAAAAAAAAAAACCAAACATACGTCCTCCATCGGGTCACCAAGACAGCCCTCAGCTGTACAACAGGGACAAGACCCCACAAACCAGAATACCCCGATGGAGACGTCAGGACAGCCTCACGCTGTCATCAAAGATGAGCAGCTCGTGGTCACACGACTACTCATGGTCACACTCCACCTCTACGACGTGCTCCACTTCGTAGGCGTGCTCCAATTTGCTGCTCAAAAACTCGACCAACGTCGACTCAAAAACTGCCTGCTGCTGCTGCCACTGCCGCTACTTCCGCTGCCCTAAGACCCGACTGCAGACAGAAAACGGCAGCTCACCAGGAAAACATCAAAAAAAAAAAAACTTGAAGGTAAGGAGGCAGCAATCCACAAAAGGGAACGAGCGGGGAACCAGCAGTTCCCGCAAAACCATCACTTAACGTGACACCTCCCCACCTAAAAGAAAAAAAAAAAAAATGATTATTTTTTTATTTATGATCCTCTCAATGCCGTAACAACCCCGCCAGAAAAAAGCCGCCCTGTCACAGTCGCCATTGTAAGATGGGCCGTTATGCAGGTTCTTTAACATACTCAGGAATGGGGCTGTCATGACTGACGGCAGATGCAACAAACAAAGGAGGGAAAACAACAAAACAATAAAATGAGCTTAATATTGATTTATTAAGGCAAGTATTTACAAGTGAGTCAGGTCTGGTAAAAAGATAAAAACCATAAATACAAGAAAAAACAAAAGGCAGCACTAAACAAAATCAAGTTAAATAAACAAAAAGTAGCTGCAAGAAAAAAAAAAAGGCAAAAATAAACAACAGCAGGCAGAAAAAAAAAACCAAACATACGTCCTCCATCGGGTCACCAAGACAGCCCTCAGCTGCACAACAGGGACAAGACCCCACAAACCAGAATACCCCGATGGAGACGTCAGGACAGCCTCACGCTGTCATCAAAGATGAGCAGCTACACGAACTATGGTCACCTCCAAGTCTACGACGTGCTCCACTTTTTGCTCCAATTTGCTGCTCAAAAACTCGACCAACGTCGACTCCAAAAACTGCCTGCTGCTGCTGCCATATCGGAAATTCCGCAGCCCTACCAGATTGACTGCAGACAGAAAAACGGCAGCTCACCAGGAAAACATCAAAAAAAAAAAAACTTGAAGGTAAGGCAGCAATCAAAGGGAAAGCGGGGAACCAGAGTTCCGCAAAACCATCACTTAACGTGGAATACATATAAGTATTTATGTAAACATATATATTTATATTATATATACATTAATATATGAATATATATATATATATATATATAAATATATATATATATATGTATATAATTGAAAATCTTGACTCAAAAATTTTGAAAAACGATCTTCGCTTAGATTCAAGTGAGATAAGTGGTAATAGGGCAATGTTCCTTTACTAAGCTGGCCCAGAGAATTAAGATTGATTTCAAAATGAGAGAAAAAAAAGAGGAATTTTCAGTACAGATCATTCGTGAGAAAATCTGAAATAAGATGGAGCTTCCTGTTGTCATATATTGCTATGTTGTAATACAAAGCAACAAAGACTTCATGCCTTCATCACACAGCTGTATCAAAAATATACACAAATATGTCCACAAGTCTGAGATATATTTTGAATAGGCATAAAAAAAGGATACTCTGGAATGTAAGTGTTATTCTTTGATATCGGAAATATCCCAGAATATCACGATTGATTTCGTCAGTCAAATACCGTGCTAATGTCAGGGTAAAATGATTTCCCAGTACAACCTGAGCAGCAAGTTTTAGAAACATGGCTGTATTGCGAACATTAATCATGAACACTTTTTCGAATGAAAACGCTGTCTAGTGCTTTTATCTTGCCCTTGAACCTCGCTGGTCAGTAATACGCCCAGCTACCCATTTGCAAGATGAATTATTGATCATGACCTTGCCCTGGTGTCAAACTTGTAACGCCTAATAACGAAGGACAGGTCATGAAAGCATTTTACCCGCAAGCAAACATCCTCGTGCATTCTTTAATCAACATAAAAAAAACGTACATACTATGGAGTGTAGTCTGGTGCAGGAATAATGTCATAAAAACACGTGTAATGAATACAGAAAGGTTTATCAACGCTGTCGCTTTTCTTTCCGGCCTCTTTTTTTTTTTAATCATACGTACCAGCGTATATATATATATATATATATATATATATATATATATATATATATATATATATATATATATATATATTTACGTTTTTCCTATGATTTAGTTTGATATATTCTCTGTGAGACAGGTAGCAACAATTTAAGGTAATTTAGCCTTGTGATTCTGACTTCGTGGGTCCAGGAAAACATAAAAAAGAGGAAAACAAAGGGGAATTTCATATGAGCTTAGGGCTCTTGTTACTGAGGAAGATGTTACGTAAAACACGGGGCAAACTTGCAGGAGTGTATTTACATAAATAACGTTAGTACGGGAAAGAGGAATGCTAGTAGATTATTGATCCTGTAGGAAGAAGCTTCCACGATATAGGGTCCCTCTGAAATGAGAGATATGCACATTATACGCCAGTAATGAAAATAGACAAAAGATTAATGAATTCGAAGCTGCACTGAGGGTGCCAAGGGGCTTCGATGAATTAATGATAGCTTAGCACTGCCGACACTCGCGGAGCACGGACATTTGACAAGAGATTTGGTGATTACTGGCTCACAATTTAAGTAAATGTTACGAGGCAAAAGCGTGACTGAATGGAGGTCTTCCAGAGCACATTACAGTAAAGCAGGGTCCATGGATGACTTGCGATTTCCGAGGGCGAGTTTCTTCACGTGTTAGGATGCGGGCTTCACGTAAAAGGGCAATGCGTGGGAATTTCACGAAGGGCCGGGCAATGGCATGTGGGCATCAGGCAGGTCAACGGTGGAGCGAACACGTGGCTCGCGGTCGAAGGGCACGAGGAGAAAGTATACTTTGAAAAGGGCCACGTGGTTAGCTAAGGGCACTGCCAGGGGCCGGTGTTTTTTGGACTTCTTCACTCCCTGTCTTCCAGCGCACGTGTGAGACAGGGGCCTCGTGGATTTCTGCTTTTATCTCCTCCTATGGGGCAGGGCATCTTCCAGCATATGGGGTTGAATCATTTCCAGCTGATGCCCGCAGGGGGAGTTTTGCCTGTAAGAAAACGACCAGACAGAAATCACTTTTGCCTCGAAGAAAGATCTGCTTAAAGGGAGTGGCCTTAATCCGTTTTAAACCCTTGTATTCTGACCGTGCGAAGTCGATAGACAGATGTGTCTATCGATCGAGCAGCTTGCAGTAAATGAAAACAACAAAACAAACAACAACAAAAAAAAGGGGGAGGCAATTTGCTAGCGAGTTCTTGCTAATCATAATATATATATATATATATATATATATATATATATATATATATATATATATATATATATAATATATATTTGTATATATGCATGGTTGTTTTTTGCTAGTCATCACAAAGTGTCAAATTATAAGTTTAAGATTCCTGTTCATTTTCAGTTTTCTTCGGTAGAAGGATAAAAAGCTTTTACTTCTTTAGTATGTATATCTTGTATCATCAAACCTTTTCTCCGTTTATTCAAACATGGATAATCTCCTGGATCTTCTTATAGTCTTCAACTATTCCAAGTGCTTTCTTGAAACGTAAATAAGGCATGGTCACAAATTTTCCCGTGCATTCAGTTGGATTCACGTCATTATTCTTCATTAAAAAAAATTTAATATCCCATAAAAATGTTGTTAGCTAACAGTTTCATCGTTTACTCTTTGTCAAAGAACATTCACTATCGAGAAATGTGTTCTTTGTAATTCCTAGTGTTTACTGATCTTCCCACCAATGTTCCGGGCATATTAAAATTATTTAGTAATAATACAATTGTTCCGCTGTGTTCATGCACGATTACAATAGATTAATGATTCCATTTATGCTCGGATGCGTCTTTCATTACCATAGTTAATGCTTCTGTAACTTTTAAATATATCCCTCGTATTTGCCTTACGCTTTTATCGTTATCAGCAGCTACCTTTTTCCAGACTCGAACCGACATTCATTCCACCATTTCCTGACTTCTTTGAATACTGGCAATACCCTTAATGTTCAATGTAACAGAAAGCAGTTGAAATGAAACTGCATCGTCACTTACTGACGTAGTAAAACTCGGCTGAGCCTGATGCTTAGCAGCTTTGTCTGAACATCAGTCTACGTGGAATCTAAGATGTTCCATATAATGTAGAGATGGTCTTAGATATGGCAGTGTTAAGCAAGATTAGGTTGACTGAACATCTCTATGGGATGTTTAAAAGAGCAAAATGATATTGATTTCCAATTAGGAGGGAGTAATTTGATGCTTCCACGAAAACAATAATTATGAAGTGGTTAGAGATGGACTTGCCGGTACCTCGAGGAAAAGACCGAAGCCATAATTAAAAATGTTTGAACAACACAAACATCAAAAGGATTCCCATAGTATACAAACAATGTTAGGAATCTCGTTCCTTGGACGACTATTTATTAAGGAATTCGTATAGAAGGTTCGAGAAAGAAAACACAAGATACCAGACACCTCAAACGATTCAGTGAAGATGGTAGTTAGAACACTTCAGCAGTAATTCGAACAGTATGTAATGACACCTACATTTTAAGTAGTCCTGTCACAAAATCCAATGATTTTTATTTTTCCTCTTTACCATTTATCTTGCAGGGGTAAGATCTGGTTCGATTACCATCTCTCAGTAAACTTTCCGTGTTAAAATGATTCTGGTGAACCGTACGATTGAAGCGGGTTAAGTAACGTGCCAATGAGCAAAGAAATCTACAACAAAGGGAAGAGCCAAAACCAGAATCTGGAGAATGTTAAATTATTATAATTGTTATCAATATCATGAATTTTTTAAGACCTGCTGTCGTTCCTACATCAGGGAAGAGTGGAAAAATATACAATTACTAGTTGTTAAGATGGTTTCGATAACATTTTATTTTTCTCAGACCAGAATTTCTGTCTACGGATAACGTGTTAAGGGTGTTTTTGTGTTTTTTTTTTAATGTGAGACAACAACAGAACAAAAGCATTGTTATGGCTGACAAACCTGGTAGCCCCTTGCCAGGTCTACTAAGGCCTAGAAAAGCTAAACTTGAATTTCAATGAAGAAAGGCTGGCCCGAAGAAGCCTTTGCACGTGAAGTAAATCAAGGAAACTATAAATTATCCAAAAGTTATCAGCCTGCCACAAGCGAATCTCAATACTATTTAGAAATGTACTCATATGTAAAGTTCTTGAAATGTCTGTTTGTATATGTATTTCTAATCGGTTGAAAGCTCTCTAACTATGAGAAGAAAATTCTGTTTAGTGGCTGCATGTTAAATGAAATTTTAATCTTGTTTTATAATGGGCGCTGGATTTTATTTGAAAATAGCTTTACAATGAAAAATAAAAAAAAACAGCAAACAACAAGGAGCGCAAGAGGCAATTCAGTGCTTAGTATAGGAAAGCTGTTTAGAACGTGGCCTTAGAAGGTGTGATTATCAAAAAGTCTAATTAAGGAAAAGGACGATGTAGATTTTCCGAGTTTGATTCGAATTAGGTGGCGGTTTTCAGATAAACATGCATGAGTAGACATGACTTCACCCTTTAGCTTATATTTTTAGATTTTATTTTTTAAAACAAAAAAAATAATATCAGGGAGGTTACATGTTTTGCCAAAGAAAGCTCGGTCACAGCACGGAAAAAGTGTGTTAATGTACGTTTCCCAAAATGAGGCAGGTTATATGGCTCAACTTATACAGAGCGAGATAAATGATTTCATATTGTGAAAATGAATGTTTATAAAGGACTGATCAAATTCGTAGAAAGTGAATGCGTCATATATCCGTAATCGCAAATTGTATTGTTCTCTCTTTATCCAAACTGAAAATTGCAAAGAAATAAACAAATAAATTGTTCTTATGAAATCGATATACTGTAACCTTTCAGCCATCCAGGTGGATCGTTGTAACTTTAAAAACACTTTCCGGTGCCAATTTTCTCTGAACATCAGAGGCTTTTACACTACAGATTCGCCCAAAAACTTTTGCTTCCTGTTTAGCTTACTCAAACTCACTTTGTAAGTCACCATTCTTCAGAACTTTGATTTTACCTCTCAAGCCGAATGCCACGTTGAAAAATGTCTTTTTTATACGTTTTATTCTCTTACTCTTTGATTTATGTAAACCTATCTCATATCAACTTCTTAGTATAATTTCTCGTTAATCTGATGCGAATTGATTATTTTTGCCGTCTGTTCACCTCTCGTAGTCCAGTTAGGCATATTCTGTCGGATTAGAGAAGAAAGGAAAATCAAAATAAATGAGAAAGTGAAGAAAACAACAATAAAGAGGAATACAAGAGAATTAACAAAAACACTAAACGTAAAGCAATAAACTCTGAATTACTGTCATTTCTTATTACATTTTGTAATGAACTCAATGCTGATTTGGAATATATCAAGATTTATTATACGCTAAAGACTTTCCCGCTTTATCTGAAACTAAAACCTCGTTTAATAAAAAAAAAAAAAAACATGGCTGGATAAAGTGAAAAACGTCTTCTATGCAGTTACTTTTATTTTCCCATTATCATCGCTGGTCATGCTCTGTGCACCTGCAATGAATGTTTGCTACCCCCAGATAACCTCAAAAGTAATATAAATAGCATTAAATTTCTTAGTTTTGGACAGGTTTGATACACACGAAAAAATATTATTATTATTATTATTATTATTATTATTATTATTATTATTATTATTATTATTATTAGAAAATCACCAAACCAATAACTCTAGTATACAAAAAGAAGCTACCTCGAATGACTTATTCTTTAATCAAGTTATATTAGTTAATTTCACACCTTTGTAGAAATCAAATTACACTGACGCCTCTACATGGATATGATGAAACACTACTGGAAAGTTTTGGAAAGAGAAGAAATTCCTTTGCAGGTCTGACACTCGTTCTGGGAGTGATGAGTAACTATTCTCACCTAAAATCATAAATCTGGCTCTTCTTTCATAGCAGACAATCATAAAGTAAACTTCCTGCGGCCATGAATATGGAAGAAGCAACACGAGAAGTCCATCGAGGCGAAAGAAGATTACTCACATAAATCAAGAGATGGAAGGAAGAATACTGACCGGGAGGATGCGAAAATAAAATAAGAATAAAGAACGGAGGGAATGTGAAGACTTCTAGCGCAGCAACGCCTTAGATTTACATTCCAACCAAGTCTCTTTTCCTCGTATTTCCATTCAGTAAAGGGTAGCAATACTTGTTTTCCTTAATTTGCAAAGATGTCGCTGTCAGTGGAAACAGAACAGTAGCAATTAAGAGAATAGCTTATGTTGGAATACTCTGAAATGGAAATGAGAGAGACGAGATCGTCGAAAGAAATTGGAAAGGGTATTCAGAGCAGCAATCAGTGCTAATGGGTACCCCAGTAAGAATGAAGGATCCAAAAATGGGAGGAAATACTGAAAGGCCATACAGTCCAACCAAGAATTTCTCTATAGGGGATTTTTATTGCAGAACGAGACTCGAATCCATCAATGCAGCGATGTTTAAATAGAATGAATTCCAACGATAGAGTCACACTTTCTGCAATTTCCTAAGGCTGAAGAATTTCCGCCGAGATTAGCGGTGCCCTCTCAAGTACTTTGGCAGCATGTCACAAATTAAAACCAAAAAATTGGTTCCATATATACAAAACTAACATTAACACAAAAAAGCTAAGATGTGTCTTCAACTGAATATCCTATACCTTAGTAGCAATATTAACAAACATTATATATATATATATATATATATATATATATATATATATATATATATATATATATATATATATATATATATATATATATATATATATATATATATATATATATATATATATATATATATATATATATATTATATTTATATTATATAATATATATTCTATTCTTTTTATTATAAACATTTTCCCCCTCTGCATTATTTTAAGTAGGGATATTATTCTAACAAAGACAGGTCAGTGTCTCTGTCGAAGCTAGAAGAACACGGGCAGGAAGGTAGACTGTGTTTTCAAAAAAAGTAACGCCCTTTAGTAGTGGATAGGTTAGCATTAGGGACCTAACCCACAGGGAGGGATTTTACCAAGTCGCCTCTTGTGAAGGTGGTCTTAAACTTTCTTTTTTCCTGTTCTATGCATTCAGCGATGTTTTGTCAAATTTTCAGACTGCCGGAGGCTACATACCAGCGCTGGTGACGGAGACAACAGTGCCCTGACCTGACCCATGAAAGGCAGAGAGAGATACCCGCCGTCGGACGAAGCACACACGTTCGTGCGCCGACTAACCCTGTCCTTTGTTCATTATTCTGTTTGTTTTGCCTAAGTGAATAGACAATACACATTGTTCAGAAATTCCAATCGTCAGTTGCATTGCCCAAGCAACCGACGTAAACGGTAAGTCTGGAATTGACAAGTATTGCTGATTGCTGGCAACTCTTCCTCTGTATTTATTTTCCATTTTTTCTCCTTCCTCCACCATTTACGAGAACCTGGTATAACCATATTTCTTTTATGAAGTCTAGTGTAGAATAATGATCATTGCCTAGTGAAATTGCATAAGCTATTCCCACGCAGTAAGTAGGAATTAGAGAGAGTCAAGTGTTAGTAAAATTTCAGGCAAGCCTTGGATCCTGATATCCCCATTGTTTGGAAGAAGAATAGCTTTTACCAATACTAAACTTGCATACGGTAGCCGCTAGAGTAAGAACACCATTGTGTTATTCTTTACTGAAGCAGGGAAAATTACCTGTGTCCAGCTAATTTCCCCTGACCTGACCCACAAAAGGCAGAGAGAGATACCCACTGTTGGACGAAGCATATGTGTTCATGCGCCGACTAACCTTGTCCTTTGTTCTTTACTCTGTCTGTTTTGCCTAAGTGAATAGACAATACACGTTGTTCAAGAATTCCAATCGTCAGTTGCATTGCGCAAGCAACCACATAAACAGTAGGTCTGGAATTGACAAGTATTGCTGATTGCTTGCAATTCTTCCTCTGTATTTATTTTCCATTTTTTCCCCTTCCTCCACCATTTACGAGAACCTGGTATAACCATATTTTTTCATGAAGTCTAGTGTATGAATAGTGATCATTGCCTAGTGAAATTGCATAAGCTATTCCTGTGCAGTCAGTAGGAATTAGGGAAAGTCAAGTGTTAGTAAAATTTCAGGCAAGTCTTGGATCCTGATATTCCCATTGTTTGGAAGAAGAATAGGTTTTACCAACACTAAACTTGCATACAGTAGCCGCTAGAGTAAGAACACTGTTGTGTTATTCTTTACTGAAGCGGGGAAAATTAGTTGTGTCCGACGTTGACTAAGTGGGTCATGTAATTTCCCTCGCTATCACAGCTCATTCTTTCTTTGCTGGGACTAGGTGGGTAATGAAGGGGGTTTGATGTAATTCATTTGCTACAGAAATAATCCAATTATTCAATCATAGTTCCGACTGGCGACCTAATCCAATTAAGTAATTGTCTGTCTTTTGGGGGTAACTTTTAGCTTTAATTGACAGTTTACGTGTGTCTTCAGCGGAGCGGGGCTACATAAATTACAATAATCAATTCAAAAACTCATTAGCCAAAGCCCACACGTAACACTGGTGAACCGTGCTAGGATGCTCGAATTAATTTAAAGAGAAAAGAATCAGGAATCGAATTAATTACAAATCAATTTCAGAGAAAAGTCAGATCATATTTAATTTCATGCTTATTCTTCCAAACAAGGAGACAGGACAAGGTATGATAGCAGTAAGAATACCATTTTTATAAAGAAATTAGTGTAGGTAGGGAAGTGTGCATTGAGAGCAGATAATTTATAATTTACAATTTACACAGTTTTCAAGGAAAACTTTGCCGAGTTTCGGATGCTGTGAGCCGCATACCTTCCAAGGTTGTTAGCCGAGTTATAGAATCATATTTATTATTTTGCTATGCGCTGGCCAACGAGTATGGTATGATATCAAATTTTGTACTAGATAGCTCAGGGCAAGACAAACAATGGAGAACGTGTGCATAGCTTCTTTTTGTCGCTTAGGGCAGACAAACTTTGCGAAGTTCATAGAATTTCAAAACCAGTAATGTTCGTCACTATGAAGAGGCCACCAACTAAGCGTGGCGGAGTTAATAAGTTTTCACATCGCGGGAAGCATATCAAAATTCCGTGTCGTTAATATAGCAAGCTAACAGCAACAGTTAATTTCATAATTTGCAGTTCCAGTTGACGTAAATTCAGACCCATCAGGACGTCACGAATCTATTTCCTTTTTGTGTCGCTAATGGCCACTCAATAGGCATGGCAGAAGCGAACGGCAGTTGATTCAACGCGAGAGAAAAAAAAAAGAGAAGAAACAACACTTGTAGATCACAGTAAATTTGTTTTCCATCTTCATAACATACAATTGCGTGCATTTTTGGTATATTTAGTTAAAATTTGCATCCCTACATTTGCTTCGTTCGTTTTGTGAGAGGAATTCGGGTGCTTTGTGTGGTTCAAGTGTAAACAAATGCCACACTCGAGACATCGTGTATTCATCTTAGCCACATTTTGTTTTGAATCAACAGCTGTGTGATCACGTGGCCCATCCGACATTTTGGGGAACGGGCTGACCGCTCCCCTGTCCGCCATCTTAAAACCCTTGTTGCTGTTTGTGTGATTAGTACCTGTGTGTGGTGCCGCAGTCATCTTAGCTCTAGCCACTTCGGGAACTACTTTGTTTTGCGTAGCAATTTCCTTGCAAAATCTTAGACAGACATAGGCTTCATCAACAGACAGGAAATTAAGTGCAAGATCCCATATAATAGGTAAAAGCGATGAATAATTTAGTCAGGGAATTATTTATTTAGGAAATATATAACAAAAAGAAGAAAAGTTCCTATACACATATACTGTCACAGGAAATTATATTAAAGAAAACGAACTTCATCATTTAACCGTATTTCAGCGTAAAATGTACGATGTAGGGGCGACAGGGAAAGTTACGACTGCTAAGACAATCCATTGCTGAAATAGCCCAAGAAAGACATATTTCAAAATAAGAAACTACCAGTGTGTCTTTATAATAATTTTACTTATTTTCTCAGGCAGCACGAACTTTGCTGGCTGAATACCTCTCTCTCTCTCTCTCTCTCTCTCTCTCTCTCTCTCTCTCTCTCTCTCTCTCATATCTCTTCAAGTAAGCATTCAACATAAATCCGAAGTACATACACCCTCTTCATCGAAAGAAAGGGCAGACACAGGAATGATTAATTAAACTAAACCAAATAAAAAGAAACACCTCGGTCCCACAGAATGATGAGGACAAATTAAGCTAACAAAAAAAAATCACAGTTATAGAAAACTGTCAGTCACGAGTGAGGACTTTTATCCAGACCCAAGCAAAAAGTAGCCTTCCTCCCTCAGCATGAAGGGAAGTAGCAGCTGGTACCAAGAACTAATCACTCACGAGGGCCTCAAAAGCAACCACGATTTATTTATTCTTCTCCACAGTGCCACTAATCTGAGGCACTGTCCCAACCTGAATAGCTAACACCTCTCTTTCTTTTACCTTCCCTTTCTCTCCCACTCATTTGTTACACTCTGCTGAGGTAGAGTGCATTTTCCTTGACTGCAAATTAGTTGAATGCAAGTCAAGTGTTGTCCCTAGGAATGCACTGGCACCATAGTGCCACCAAAAGAAATAAAAGAAAAACCAGAAAAGGAACACAGAAGAAGAATCCTTTTGTTACATAAGTTACACCAGTGTATAACAATACTGAGTGCCACCAGTGTGACCTTTACAAGGCACACTCAACCACAGTGCCACCTTATTGAAAAGGTACCACATCCTTGAAGTGTCACCCTAACTCTAAGGGACACTTCCTCACTGCCCAAGTACGTCCAGTCAACCCGGATAGACGCCCTTACCCACCAGAACCATGGCAACAGAGAATCATAGAGCCTTCATGGAGCTGGGGCAGGTGGCAAGTCCCACGGGATTGGACCTTACCATTGGGTTAAGAAACAGCTGGATGACTTGGCCAAGCAAGAGAAGGAAGAAAGACTGGAATGGCGGAATTATGAAGCCGAACAGAGGAAGTATGAGGAAGAACAGAGGAAGTATGAAGAAGAATGGAGGAGGTATGAAGCCAAACAGAGGCAGCTGGAAGACGAAAGAGAAGAACGGAGAAGACAGCATGAGTTAGCCTTCAAGGAGAAAATAGTCAAAGACAAGGAGTAGAAAGAATGAGAAGAGAAATGCGAAGCTACCAAATGCTCCAACCCCACCATCTTTGCACCAAATGCTCTAATCTCGAGTATTAATTCCCTCATCCCCAAGTGAACTGAGGGCGAACCAGAAGCATGGTTGGAGGAAATAGAGGCACTCTTTGATAACTATAGCACCACCGAGACAGAGAGGGCCTTAGTACTAGCCAAGCACATGGAGGGAAAAGCTATGGTCCTGGACTGAATGGGCCCGTCACAAGACCCAGTCTGGTACCCACTGATTCAACTCCTTGTCTTGCACTACGTTTGAGGACCTTTACAATTGGACCATGCTGGAGGATCTCTACTAATGTGTGCCTGGGCCCCTTGCTGTATATCTAAATGATAAGCAACTCACCACACTTATAGAAGCCTGCCATATGGCTGATTCATGGGAAACCTTCATCCAGTCCCACAGCACATCTCAGGCTCGACTCGCCCGAAGAATGGCCTGCCTAGCAAGCCTATGTGAACCCACTGTAAGAGGGTGGGGCACACTGAAGCTGAGTGCCAATACAAGCTCGGCACTAACAAGCAGCCTCCTACTAACAGCCAGAACTCCTCTCCCTCTACATCCATGCAACCCTCTCCACCAACCGTCACCACAGGCCACCGAGCCCCTACAAAGGTCCCGTGCTGATCCTGTGGTGCTGTCGGCCACTACAGTGCTGGACATCTGGCCTGTCCACATCATATCATCACCACCAAGTTCGTCAACCTCATTAGCACCTCATTCTCCACGGCCAGACCACAGAAGATACTGTACCCTGAGAGACTGGAGACCCAGTTCATCTCGGTGGCCCCCCTTAAGGGCTCTAGCCTGCCCGTGACCCTTCCGGTCATGGTAGACACTGCAGCAGACATTAGTCTAATCTCCAGGGCCCAAGTGCCAGCTGGTGCCACAGTGACAAGAAAACCCGGTGGGAGATGAAGTGGATAGAGGGCCACACCATTACCATTCCCACAGTCAAGCTCCAGGTCATGACACCTTGGGGCACGCTACCCCACCACCTTGACGTGGTGGGTGGAATTCGGCCTGGAGTGGATTTCCTGTTGGGTCGGGACCTCCTCTAGGGAAGCTCTTCCCCAGCGCCACTTCCCAGCCACGCTACCTCCTCCATGGAGGCCCAGACTGTAAGAGAACCCCACGAAGGAAAACCATCTTCCGCCCACCGAAGTGGTCAGTGGAAGGGTCACACATCAAATCGTTCTCGGCCTAGTCCTCTCCATTCATGAAGGGGTGGCTAACAAAGAGGTCCTCCCACTCCCCAAAGAGACGTTCAGGAGGAGCAGTACTGTGTAAGCAGACAGGCCACTCCAGTAATTAGAAGGGTTACCCAAATAAGCAACGCCCAGCAGACACCCCCAAGCAAGACTCTCTGAGAGGCTCTGATCTCCAGCTGGGGTAGGAATCTCTGCTGCAACCAAATTCAAGCCATCCACGAGGTGTTGCACCTCCGGACCACTTGTCTGGCATGCCTGACCCCCAACCACTACCAGTGCCACTTGCGAGCACTGAGCAGTGCCACGCTCCGTCCAGCATGGACATTGAGCCACCAATTAAGGAGAACCCCATGCCTGGTCCAAATCATGAGGTGTATCCTCCTCCGGAAGATTCAGGATCCCTCATGGCGCTAATCATGGCAACTGGAGAGCCACTGGCACCCAACACTTCTTCACCCAATCCATCCCCAAAGGATGAACCCCGGGTGGATCAACCTGTCACACCTCTGGGAGACCAGGAACTGGCCTCCTTGGACGCAGAGGTCGAGATCGCACTCGCTCCGGTTGTCACAGCCGCCGGAGTAGGGAGCCCTCTGGTAGTGTCTGAAACTACCCCTGACTTCACACCCACTAGCCCTTCTGGCCTTTCTCCAGGGTCGGCACCCTCATTACCTCCCAAGTCTGACATAGTTAGGCCTTGGAGGAAACCAAAGAAGAAGAAGAAGAAGAAGGGGCAGAAGAGAGCCCAGTAGTTGCAGGGCCATGAGCTCATCCTGGCACTAGTGCCCTCTTGGCACAGTGCCTTACCATCTTAGAGTGATCTTGTCCCCTTGCCCAGAGGGGGTAGCCAGCATGATCTCTACCATACAGTAGCCTAGACCAGATTGAGTACATCGGAGTAGTAACATTGTAAGTACAGTGTAACTGAAATCAGACAATCTAAACTATTGTAAAGAGAGCCACTACACTCATGACATGCATGGCCAAAGACCTCATGTACCAACCAGTAATTATCAATTGTAGTGCAGAAAACCTTGTAACTTAGCTACTTCATTGTCCTTTACATTGGTGCTACGGCCATGTTCTGATAGGTTAGGATAGGAGATACCATAGAACGTACCATTTGGCTAGGTCTAAAACATCATGATTATAAGAGGTAGCACATAACAACCGTAAGCACCTTTGAGTACAGTTAGGATTCTGTAAGTAAGTGATGAAAGCTCATATCCTTTCTAGAGTTAGGTAGATCAGTAGCTAGTTAGACTGCACGGGACAAATCTGCCCAGGGGAGAAGAGTAAAGTAATAGAGGCAAACAGGTTGCTTAGTACAGACCTTCATGTCCGAAAGGGAGTGAAGGCCTTCTTAAGGGGGGAGTTTTATAAATATTCTGCTGCTCGCCCCCTCTGCATTGTTTTAGTAGGGATATTATTCTAACAAAGACAGGACAGTGTCTCTGTTGAAGCTAGAAGAACATGGGCAGGGAGGTAGACTGTTTTAAAAAAAGTAACGTCCTTTAGTAGCGGATAGGTTAGCATTAGGGACCTAACCCACAGGGAGGGTTTTTACCAAATCGCCTCTAGTGAAGGTGGTCTTAAGCTTCCTTTTTCCCTGTTCTATGCATTCGGTGATGTTTAGTCAAATTTTCAGACTGCCGGAGGCTACATCCCAGCATTGGTGACGGAGACAACAGTGCCCTGACCTGACTCACGAAAGGCAGAGAGAGATACCCACTGTCGGACAAAGCACACTTGTTCATGCGCTGACTAACCCTGTCCTTTGTTCTTTATTTTGTCTGTTTTGCCTAAGTGAATAGACAATACATGTTGTTCAAGAATTCCAATCGTCAGTTGCATTGCGCTAGCAACCCACGTAAATGGTAAGTCGGGAATTGACAAGTATTGCTGATTGCTGGCAACTCTTCCTCTGTATTTACTTTCCATTTTTTCTCCTTCCTCCACCATTTACGAGAACCTGGTATAACCATATTTTTTTTTATGAAGTCTAGTGTATGAATAATGATCATTGCCTAGTGAAATTGCATGAGCTATTCCCGTGCAGTAAGTAGGAATTAGGGAAAGTCAAGTGTAAGTAAAATTTCAGGCAAGCCTTGGATCCTGATATTCCCATTGTTTGGAAGAAGAATAGTTTTTACCAATACTAAACTTGCATACAGTAGCCGCTAGAGTAAGAACTCCATTGCGTTATTCTTTACTGATGCAAGGAAAATTAGCTGTGTCCAACGTCAACTAAGTGGTTCATGTAATTTTCCTCGCTATCACAGCTCATTTTTTCTTTGTTGGGACTATGTGGGTAATGAAGGGGGTTTGATGTAATTCATTTGTTATAGAAATAATCCAATTATTCAATCGTACTTCCGACTGGCGACCTAATCCAATTAAATAATTGTCTGTCTTTTGGGGGTAACTTTTGGCTTCAGTTGACAGTTTACTTGTGTCTTTATGAGCAGGTTTACATAAATTACAATGATTAATTTAAAAACTCATTAGCCAAAGCCCACATGTATATATATATATATATATATATATATATATATATATATATATATATATATATATATATATATATATATATATATATATATATATATATATATATATTTATGGAGAGCAACTGCAATAGAAAGTAAATGTTGACAACAATGAGAAACAGATACCTGACAAAAGTTACGACAATTTTAAAGAATTCATTGCCATTCTCTTCTACTGCGCCTTATCTAAGTAACATTTCTGGTAGTTTGTTGGGATAAATTTTCACTGTAAGTCTTCACTGAAGACTTCATTGAAGACTTCATAATGGCCATTGGTAACTGCTAGTATAAAATAAGTTTTCTAAAATATTAAATTTACCGATCAAAATGAAGGATTGTGGCGCATAAGACGACTGAGGGATAATGACGAGATCCCAGCCTGTGATAAAGGTCAGGGACACTTTCATGGCAGGTAATGAATTTAAAATTGTCTTAAATGTCATGCTGGACGGCGACTTGAAAAAAAACCCAAAAATGAAGAAACTTGTGTGTAGCAGAAAGGCAGGATAAAATTGAAAGAATTGTCGAGGTACTCTGCATTAAGTACTTATTTTGAGTATTCTAACACGCTTCCCATCAGCATATTACCATACATAGTCATAACAGAAAAATTCCATCAGGTTCGAAAAACTAAATAATTGGCTGTAATACCATTTTCAGCCGACAGGGGTAGCATATCAGAGATCGAATCCCGGCCTCACTTCTTTCACGCACACACACATGTATACTGTATGTGTGTATATATGTATGTATGTATGTATATATATATATATATATATATATATATATATATATATATATATATATATATATATTTTTTTTTTTTATTGAAAGTAATTGCTTTTGTGGCATCAATGAGTTTTTTGCCGGAATCTTCATATCGTCGGAGTTTTTTCTGATTCTCAGGCGTCAATCTTTGGTGAAGAACACACAAACTTCTTTGTTCCATTTTGTGTTTCTGTCACGACAGCTGTTTCTCCACTCTGTGGCATTTTCAAGTGACTACTGGTTTGCAATCTGAATTTACAAGCATTTTGTCTCAACATGCGGATGGAAAAGTAGATCTGACCTGTGATTGGTCCAGGGATTAAAAGGATGAACCACTTTTTGGGTCGAAAGGTTTAGGCTTAACATAGAAAATATGAAAAGGCTATTCTACTGTAGCTACAAGACATTGCTTAATAGTTATGTATAAAAGGATTTTTCTTTTTATTTACAAAGTGCGGTTGCACTGTATACATTATATTTGCAAAAATAAAAATATAAAATAAAAATAAAAACATTTTGCAGATATCAACAACTAGATGCCGGCTGTGGTTCGTGTCGGGCGGGGCCTCAGAGACATACCAGGTGCTACTTGCGCTTCCCTGGTTGCTCTTGTATTTCCTGAAGGCCGTGCCATGTCTAGCCGTGGCCACCGAGAGATCATCTCTGGGTGGCCATGGTCTAGCGCGGTGTCTGGTCTGCGTTCGCTCGCGCAGTCCTCTTTCTGCTGGAAGAGAGTATGTGATCCAACTCTTGCTGGATGTTAAGGGTCGGTTTTTGGATGGCGATGCTCACCGCTTCCGCTATTAAAAGGCGACCATAGTTGTTTTCTTTATGGACGACCTGAGCGCCTTCGATGGGGTCTTGTAGGTATGGCTTCCTATCGTGTGCATGAATGAAGTGCTGGTGTATGGCCCCTTGGTTTCTGTAGACCAGCATTCGCCTCCGAAGGGTCGTAGTAGTGTGTCCGATGTAGGTATTGCTGTGAGATTTACACATCTCCTCCGATCGTATGAATTTATACACTACGTTCGTACACATGTCCTTCGGTCCTACGGTGGCGGTGCTGTTTTTTCATTATCAGGGCTGCTACTGGGTTAGGTTTGCTGTCTATCCTAAGGTTTTTTTTTTTTTTTTTTTTTTTTTAGCTGATAGGTAAGATGGGTGAAAGAAGGGTGAGGGCAGTTAGCTAGCTAACCATGGTAGGGAATGGTTTAGAAAGTGAAATATTAGTAAGAGTAATGTTAAGGGTACAATTTTTCTAATATTAACACAATACAATAATAATTTTACATTATAACAACATAGTAAATTGTACATATTGCATATTTTGAATTTTATTTCTTATTAGTATAATCATATTTAAACATAAAATAAAATAAAAAAATTAGTTCCAATTTCCTCATTTTAACCTTGATGTTAATTATCATAATGATTTTGCATGATACCTACTTAGTAAATTTTAAATATTACTTTTTCACAAGGCTTTTCTTAATAATATAATGGTTGAGGTTCATCACGATGAAGATATGAAGATACTTTTCTCCACCATCTGTGGTCTATGTTGTTTGGGTGGTTTCTCTCTTCTGATACGGATTCTTCTGTTAATTCACTGTTGTACTGATCTAGTTTGCTCCATATGTTGGTTGCCAGTCTGTATAATCTTTGATTAATTGGTTCTACTTTGTATTTTTTCTTGTAAGGGACCTTAGGTATCACGCCTCTATCAATGATTCCCCGTAGGCTACGGCATTCCTCCCTGTACGCATCCCATAATGTACGCGATGATAAATGATAAGGTTCTCTTCTGCCGTCGTCTTTATCGGTTGGTAGAATTCGTCAATTTTCTTTTTAATTGCAGCTTCGATGATACGATCTGCGTATCCATTGTTCGTTAATAACTGTCGAATTCTGTCCAGTTCATTATTCACACCTCTCCAAGAGGTGCAATGGGTGAGTGCTCTTTTGACATAAGCACTCACTACTGACTTTTTGTAGGCGTCTGGGCATTCTCCCCGGGCATTCAAGCAACGGCCAGCGTTCGTTGTTTTTGTGAATACCGTAGTTTTAAATTGTCCTTCCTTTTGTTTAACAAGGACATCCAGAAAAGGCAGGGTCTTCTGCTGGCTGTGCTCTGTAGTTAAATTAAGCACAGAGTTTCTTTTTAAGGCATTCGCTATTTTCCTGGCGTCGTCAACTTCTTTAATGGAAACGAAGATATCAAAAATGTATCGCCCGTAGATCTTCAGTTATCGGTGTTCACGGAAGGTCCTGTTTTCGACAGTAGCCATGCACATGTTTGCGAAAAGGACCCCCGGTGGAGATCCCATGGCCACTCCGTCCACTTGCCGATATAGTTCCCCTTGATGGGAGAGGGACGGGGCTTCCGTAGTAGGCTACATGCCTTCAGCATGTCACGGAGGATATTTTCAGGTATGGGAAGCGATTCTTTTTCTGACCTGTACACACGGTCAAGGGTGATGATGATCGTTTCTTCAACGGGAACGTTTGTAAACGGACTTTCCACGTCAAGCGAGGCGATGTCATCATCAGGTCCTTTTGCATGTAGAAGGTCGATGAATTCTACTGCCGATTTCAGTGAGTACACCCCAGGAATGTAGGGAACCAAAAGATCATTTAGGACCTTAGCTATTCTGTAGGTTGGGGATGCCACTTGAGAGATGACGGCCTGAGGGGGTTGCCGGTCTTGTGGGTTTTTACTGTCCCGTAGCAGTAACCTGGCCCATAAGTCGCCTATTACCTTTGGGAATTTTATCACGAACTTATTGGAGAGGTGGGTCGCCATAGAGGACACTTTCATAGCCAAATCATCACCAAGGAAATGAATGAAGCTGCTAAAGAACTACGCAGCAACCCGGAAAATGCCACAGAGTGGAGAAACAGCTGTTGTGACAGAAAACAATAAATGGAACAAAGAAGTTTGTGTGTTCTTCACCGAAGATTGACGCCTGAGAATCAGAAAAAACTCCGACGATATGAAGATTCCGGCAAAAAACTCATTGATGCCACAAAAGCAATTGCTTTCAATGAAAATTGTCTTAGAGAAAAACTATGCCCTAAAAGTGTGTATATATATATATATATATATATATATATATATATATATATATATATATATATATATATATATATATATATATATATATATATATATATATATATATATATATATATATACTTTTTAGGGCATAGTTTTTTCTCTAAGACAATTTTTATTGAAAGCAATTGCTTTTGTGGCATCAATGAGTTCTTTCCCGGAATCTTCATATCGTCGGAGTATACACACACACACACACACACACACACACACACGCACACACACACAGCTGATTGAGTTTTCTTTGCTGAAAGAAAGTAGCAAGTATCCCTTTTCTTAAGCAGTTATAAATAAAAACAAAAAAAAAAAGGACAAAGAATGAGTTATAAGAGAAGTGTACACTTACATTTGTCTGTGTTTAAGGTGATGAATTCGATTCAGATTTATATTGTGATGTCGACTGAGACATATTTCCGTGACATATTTACCCAGCATAACTCTCCGCTTGTCAAAAGATCCGCATTGGCACTTTTTCCCTACTGAATGGTTCTATATACTTATTCTGGTAGTTAGGAAAAATTGAGTTTACGTTGCAATACCGTTTTCAGCGCTCATTTGGCGTTAAGGACAAAAACGGAATGTATGTCTAAAATATTGCCAGAATTTTCAGGATATTTTTCAAGAAAAAGTGAGAAACGATGAACAAGGCGAGGATTAATGCCCCCGAAAGCCTGGCTCTATACTCTCCTAAAGACTTGGGATCGTACCCAGAAAAGTTTTCCAACTAATTCCATGAAAAAGCAGCACTAAAACAAACTTCGCCGGCAAACCTGTTTATCGCTTGTAAATATCTTTGCTTGGAAAGTGTTTCAATTTCCTATTAAAGAATCGAGGTGATCAATATTTTTACTCTTTTATTCTTTCAAAAATATTTTAGTCATAAATATCAGGCGAATTCAAAAACCCCGAGCACGGACACCATACTTGTCTTACGGAAGGATCAAACTCATGTAATTTAATTACGTGTCAGCAACGTGGCGTGCATGTCAATGTGCTTTTGATACCTTAAAAGCTTCCATTTAACTAAGAAGTAAATTTAAAAAAAAAATTTTATACCGCAATATATAGGAAGGTATTTGCTGGAGAAACATTATTAAGTTATGCATTTATCCTCACCTCAAGTTTATAAATATTTCTTTAATCTTTATATGTTTATTTTTCAAGATTTGTTTCCGCTTTTCTTACAGATGGGCCTTCTATTCCGTGGAAGCTTACCTTATAATGTAATGTCCCTTGAGGAAATTCTACATGAAGGTTTCCTCATTTCACATAATGGTTATTATGATAACGGGGGAATTAACTGTGATTCATTTGCTTTGCTTTTTTCTATAAAGTCTTGTACCTAGTCGTCGTCTGGTTAAAACGCCATTACTTGCGTAATTAATATCCTAGTAGCTGCTTGTGAAATGCCAACTAATTGCAAGATTGTATTACTTCCGTGGTTACTAAAGCAATTTCGGCATTCCTTGCACTGCGTAATTCGGTGCTTTGCCAGAACTTATTTGCTTTTACAAACAACCATGCCTTCAAAAGCGGAGCTAAATGTTATAAAGAAGAAAAGTTGGCTGTTAAGAAGACCACGTCAATAGATTCTATATCATATTTAGTTTTCTTTCCTGTAACCCCCCCTCCTCTCTCTCTCTCTCTCTCTCTCTCTCTCTCTCTCTCTCTCTCTCTCTCTCTCTCTCTAAAAACATTAGTCATGGTTGCTTTCCCATGATTTACATGTCCGTTATTTCTCCCTGATTGCGATGTTGACTGAGCAATTCAGCTTTCATTGCCAACGAAATTATGCAAGTTATTTGTAATATTTAGCCAACTGGACCACTGGCATTGAGGGGAGTTTTGCAGTTAGTCTTCATAATTAGACGTTTGATTCGGAAAATTTACTGGAAAACGAGGCCATGTTCCTCTCACAAATATTAACCTAGAATTATCGATGAATTCATCTGATGAAATACATTTCATAAAGGCGAAATGGAAATTCCTCTCTCCGTCACCAGTTTCTATTTTTAGCACTTCAAATGTTACGCCCTTTTACCCATTTTTCTTTCGGTGGTGGTGTTGTTTAATAAGTGCTGTTTCACTTTATTATACCTTATTTTATAACTCATTCTGTGGCGATGATGAACAAGGATGATTATTATCTCAGTATGACACCCTCCTTCAACAGTGTTTCATGAATTATAATTTATCATCAGTGATCCAAATTAATAGTTTTTCATCTCAGCTTTCTTTGTCGTAGGGGCACAACAATGAGAGTATTTTATTTATATTCAAAGCTGCTCTCCCTCTTCCGCTCCCTATATTATCGACACTTCACTTGTATCTTTGCTGTATTTTTGTTACATGCTTTTATTTAACTTGACTTCTCCTTTTGCCCATCTGTTTAGGTCAAAACTTGTAACTCAGTTTTCGACCTGTTCCCTTCTTCCGATGGACTTGAATTTTGCGTGGTCACAATACAACATTACAAGTCATGATCAGTAGGTCAGCAGTGACCTCTAGTGACTCTACGGTGAACTCTCCCAGTATCTCAGGATTTGTATGAAAATCTTCGGATTTTTCATGCTTTCTTTGGCTCGACAGGATATCACGTTCAATTTCTGTCAAAACTAAAAAATATAAAATTAAAAATGAAAAAAAAAAATGTAAACACGATTTTGTTAAAATGCACTGGAAAGTAAAAGATATTTTTTTGAGACACGCCAGGATTTTCTTACAATCAATCTTGTCTACAAAAATAAATGTGCATGCGACAAACATAGTAGGAAATCCTACAAAAAAAATTTTAAGAATATATATTTATTTTCATGTAGCATTTCCTTCCGTGTTTGGCGCCCGCGCTTTTATTTTTGTAGAAATGATTAATTGTAAGAAAATCCTGGTGTGTCTCAAAAAATTATTTTTTAGTTTTCAGCGCATTTTAATGAAAGCGTGTTTAAAAATGTTTTTATGTTTTTTTCTGAATGAGTAAATAAGCAAAATTCACACAAAATACAAAGTTATCTTAGGAAAAATTTTTATACTCCAGGAAAATTGCAATACCACTATAATGGTTAAGAAGATACTGGATTAAAGGGTTATTGTTGTTACTTTATATTAAATCAGCATCATACAGTCACGGGCTCTTGCTCAAAGAACAGTTCATAACTGATGATTAAATCATGGAAGAAGATGTGTGAGATTTTATTAAAGAGTAAGATTATGAAAGGGAGAGCTGAAAACCCTATAAACCTTACAGAGTCCGTCCATCATTAAGATAGAAAGCTAATTGCTGTAAGCCTAAGTGTAGTCAGAGAAGGCCTAGTAGGCAAGGGAAATTTGCGAAACGAGGAAAAGTAAATGGAAAACTTAAAAGAAACTATCCATAATGGTTCAGTAGTAGTCTCAGTCTATCAGCAGTAGGCAAACCGAGAAGGAAAGGGAAAACAGTAGTAAGAGAAAACATTAAATCTGAAGGAAATTCCAAAGGAGAAAGGAATGAAATATTTGTTCGATAAGCTAACGAAATCTAAGGGAAACCCCATCATATTTTAAAAACTATCTTAAGTGGAAGAGATCGATTTAAGTTCCTTATTTTTTTCTGACAAGATTAATTGTCAAGTTCTATTTTCTGCTTAGCATAGTTTCTTATGTTTCCAGTCTCTAAGCAGCAATAATAATTTCAGTTCTAATAAGAGAGTCAGTAACCCAAAACCTGGAAACAAAAAGAAAAAACTCGCCCAGTGAGTGTGGTGAAATCCACTTGTAACCGAGTCTGATTTTCGGCAGCATTGAGAATATCCGAGTTTCTCCGGCGAGGTATCGTGTTACTCATGGCTAATGCCACATGGGAGAGCGAATATCTCACGCTAAAGACCATCTGCGGGATCCCCTGACCTCGTTGGAAACAAGCCATCACGAAAAGAGAAGCCGGGAAGCCAAAACCCGGTCGGGAGGGCTTGGAAAAAGGATC
This sequence comes from Macrobrachium rosenbergii, assembly GCF_040412425.1. Taxonomy (NCBI): domain Eukaryota; kingdom Metazoa; phylum Arthropoda; class Malacostraca; order Decapoda; family Palaemonidae; genus Macrobrachium; species Macrobrachium rosenbergii. The sequence continues at coordinate 60,578,981 of NC_089791.1, forward strand.
ATCCGAAAGCGAACGTAACGGGAGAACGAAAAGTCATTGGGATGGTGAGCGGCGTCGTCTGAGGGAAGATGGGCCAATAGACTCGCTGAAACGATTGTTCTTAGCTGTACTTGCGTTTAATACAATGGGAAAGAAGGTTTGACTTCAAAACCAAAGGCCTCTTCGCCGTGTATCGTTACTGTCTTTACGTTTGGCTTCTGTTAATACTTTTTTTTGTATTGACGATCTAAAATGTTTTCGTGCATAGCCATTTGCATCATTAAAAATGGCATAGTAACTCAGAAAACGCCTATCTTGAAAGTGGTGATAAAAACTCAGTGACAATCTCTTCACACTAAAACGACTGCAGAGGTTTGTTGAATTTTCGAAGTCTTTATGGAAAAGCTTTTCCCGATTTTTCAAAACCTAAGACGACTGAGCCGCTCTGCAGAATGTGCGCAATAACCTCCAATACAAACTAACTCGAGATTTTCTGCCGCACCTAAAATGCTTCCATCACTGCTTTCGGAATTTTCATTCAGTATCTCCCACTTTTATCATTGTCGCTTTGTTTGATGAATATAAAAAGATGATAGATATGGATTTTGTTCTATTGTCCACTGAAGTACCACAGCATCTAAACAAAAGGAACGACATATCCATTCATGTATTCGTAATCATCTGAGGTATCATATACATTGCTGATACCAGGATCGCTATCAATTTGTTTAAGAACTCATAATTTATGTACATGAAACGAAAGAAACTGACGCATCATAAGTTGATAAAACCGTCTCTTAATACAATTTTCCGAAGACCAAAGTATGAGTGTTGTAATTCAAAGTTGTTTTTGGTCAATCTCCTTTCACTGATGAGAGTCTTAGAAGCAGAAGTTGTTTACGGGAAATGCATATGTAATAAATACATCATTAAAAAGGAAATAAATCAGACTTCTGCTGATAGTATCAATTTTAAGAAGCCTTCGAATTATCGCCATATGAAAGAAAATTGGTTTCTTTGCTGCTGTTGTTCAAAATGTCCCCCACCCCGAACTTCCACAAGCCAAAAAACGACAAGCGTGTCAAAGTTAAATCGAGACATTGTTCCTTCATGCTAAAAACAACAGAACTTTTGAAAAATATAGAAACTTGAATCAGTTCAATGACCATATAAATGAAATTCCCTCTTGACTGAGATGCACAAAGATTATTCGGGGGACCACTGTTCCAAGATAATTTAGCCTTAAACTTCTCCTTATTTCAATACTGTCTTGAAAATCCTAGTATTAAATTATGTCACATTTGCAAGCGTTAGGAATGAACGCCCGTCAGCCATGAAACTGAAGATCTTCAGGCAAATGGCGCATGAGATACTGAGCCGAAATTACAAAACGCTTTTGTTCTAACGACCTCTAAAATACGAATGTCTCTTCTGCGGAGAAACTCGACAATCACTCTGGGATTTTCTTGATATCTTGATGGTTATTTCTCGCTGTGACTTTTATATTTTGCCTCATCAAATGGGAGTTTATGTGTGGTAAACTGGATATGGATACTTCCGTGTCACATAAACGGAACTATCTCGGTCCAGCTTATGGGGAAAAAACTAGCTCTTCCCAACGAAAAGATTTTAGCCTCGGATTTTATTACGGGTTTCCAAATCAAATGAATACCAAGATTTAACGATTCACTGTAGTAACGGTTTTAAAGGTTTATCCATCTATCTATCTACTCATATATATATATATATACATATATATATATATATATATATATATATATATATATATATATATATATATATATATATATATATATATATATATATATATATATATATATATATATATATATTTATATATATACATACACATATATATACACACATACATACATATATATACATATATATAGGCCTATATATATGTGTGTGTGTGAGTGTGTCTGTGTGCCTTGTGCGTAGCGTTCTTATTGACTCTGTTTTCTGATAATTTCTGATAATAGCCGAAGTGCTTTTAAACGTTCTAGCAGGTAATTTTAGATATTTTAAAATTAATTCTGAAATGTTTTTACTGAGTTTCATCAACAAGAAGGCTTCCTCTTGCAAGGTTGTCTTACAAGTCTAAATTGTATTACGTTAATATGTTTGAAATTTACATTAACTTCATGGATATATCATATGTAAAGGGATGTGCTTTTATGTTATTAACATAATCGTCCCTTTCGATGTTAGAAAAGTCTGCATCATCATATAATCATCATCATCGATTAAGCCATACTAGTCCTGGCACGGTCTCTTTCTCCAGGGCAGCCCGTAAGCATTATCATATCTCTGAAAACTTTGTCGGTGTGTGCTTTTCTTGTAATTCATAGGTTTAGATTTCAAGTCATTTAATTCATTCGTATTTTACATACTCATCCAGTATTATAAGGTCTTGTCACTGTTCTAGCGCTGCAACGTTTGGGTATTGAATTAAGCTCTTATTTATCAAGAAGTTTCTCAAGTAAATTCGTTCCAAGCAATTTACGTTATGCGTATGTACTGCAATGGCTCCTCATCAGACACGACTATTTTGCAACTGAACAGCAAACTCTTTAAAAAAGATAGACTCCAGTGGTTCGAGTTGAAATACTATTTATAGAGAAGGAATGTTACTTCGTGTTCCTAGTTGTTTGAGTGTTTCCGTAATTACAAATGAATCTAGACATATTGTCATCGAATAAATGGCTTATCTAAAAATTTTGACATATAATCTTTGAATGATACTTAAATTTTTCATTGACCGTAAATCAAAACTTTTGAATTTTCAATTGAATCTAGACGTATTGTCCACGAATAAATATTTTACCTCCACTTTGCTTTTCTTTAAAATTGACATACAAGCTTCGAAAGGTATATGCAGTTTCTATTTACTGTAAATAAAATGTCTATGAATTTTAGTAAAATTTGTCAGAGATTCTATTTATTGATAACTTCCAAAGAATGATAGCAATTTGGCCAATCTCTCCTGTCACGATAATAATAGTGCAATTAAGGTTCACCTCTGACTTTTTGAGAGTCTGACCTTACCAATTCCTATTTTACCAACAAGCCAGTGAGGGGCCATCTAAGAGGCACAGTCGAGTTGACTACGGAGAATTATTCTATGCAAGGTAGATTTTCTGAGTAAAGCCAAAGAAATTTAAATAAAAAGCTTAGTTTCCACTTCTTGATGCCTAGGTCATATTAATTCAGCCATAGCCTTTTGGGCAGGCTTTTTACCTTTATCACTCTTTACCTCCAGACGACCTTCAATATTCTTATTTTAATTCCTGTGAGAGAATACTCAGATATGCACACAATAGTAAAAAAATTGTTCAATCATATATATAAATGTATATATGTAAATGTATGTATGTATATATATATATATATATATATATATATATATATATATATATATATATATATGTGTGTGTGTGTGTGTATATGTATATATATATATATACAGTATATATATATATATATATATATATATATATATATATATATATATATATATATATATATATGTATATATATATATATAAGAGGTGTGTCTATTAAATAATGAGACTGATTAAATAACTCACGTTTATTTATTTATTTATATGTATTACAAATTTAATGCTTGTTCCCTTCAATACATTCTCCATTTGCACTAATACATTGCTGCAGTCTTCTTTTCCACTGGTCGAAGGCATGGAGGAAATCTGTTTCTGTCGTACACCCTTGATATCGAAAAATATAGCATAGCTTTGAATTCTGATTTGATTTGACGAGCTTTCTTCATTCTTGGTGGTAACGACGTTTTTCAGTGCATTGATTGTCTTTTGGTTTTAGGATCATACTGGAAGATCCAGCTTTCGTCAAAAGTGATTACTTTATGAAACAGATTTGGATCTGCGTCAAGCTGCTGCAGAATGTCAATACAACATTCCTTTTTTTTTTTTTTTTTGCTCTGGTGTGAGAACCTATGGGACCATCTTTGCACAAACTTTCTTCATGTTAAGATCCTCGCGCAAAATTTCCCAGCGGTGTCTTTGTCAGCGTTCACAGATTCAACCATCATTCGAACACTGAGTCGGCGGTCTTTTCGAACAATCTGACTGATTTTTTCTACATTTTCTTCGGTTCTTAAGGTGCAAAGTCGTCTAGGGAGTTCATCATCTTTGGCAATCCACGTCCCTCGCTGAATCTTTTGTGCCACTCAGACAAACACACACGAGACAGGCAGTCATTCCCATAAGCTGCACTAAGCATTTGAAAACATTCGGTTGGTGTTTTGTGCAATTTTTACAAAAAAATTAAAGTTGACACGTTGCTTCAGCTTTTAAACTTAGCATTTTTTAGGCCCACTACAGAAAACACAACCAAACTAAATGGCGACTCACAATCAACTGAACGTCATAGAGTGTTGCTGCTTGTCATGCAGGTTCAGACATGTTCAAAGTCACCACGCATCCAGTTATGACCGGTTCTGACTGCTTTGTTTACTAGGTGGAATCACAGTCTCGTTATTTAATAGATGAAGAGCAAACACTTTGTTGGAAAAACTTGGTTATAGCAACACGAACAACCACTCAACAAACTCTTTCTATGCTTGAAAATTTCAAGCACACTTCATTTTGATTATAAGCATCAACGAACTTTATCAATAATGAAAAGGAACTTAGAGGATAGACTTGCAAACCACTAGAGATGAAAATGGAGACACAAAACAAAGGAAAAAATAGAGGACCAACCACATACATGCCCAGTTCAAAAAGAACTAAGTGAAGAAATTATAGACTCTGATAAGTGAAATTTGAGTTGTTCTCAGTAAATTAATGACATTTCAGTAGTACATGCAAGTCGCTGATGCTCGGTTTGTCCGTTCTTGACTGGTCATAACGCACTTAATAGCAAAAGCCAAGAGCCTGGGAAGAACGGGTCTGCTAACGTGGTGACGAAAATAAGACCTTCTCTGCATCCTGGTAAAAGCTTTGCCATTCATAAGAACATGTTCGATACGTGCATAAGCGTTGATAATCAGGAAGGCCACATAGTCACAAAACTCAGCCCTCAAGAAATTTTAGCAGCAATTATTTTTTTAGAAAGATGCACTCTACAAGGACCATATGGGGAGAGGAAGACAGAGTTAACGAAACAAACAAAAATGTAAAAAAAATTGGTGGATGACAATGCAATGTGTTAATATACACTTCCAGTGGCTATTAGTAATAAGAGTATTTAGTGGAAAGGTAAGAATACTCTTTACGAAACAAATGACCGCAGAACAGGGGGGAATGGGATTTATCTAGAAGATATAACTCTTTGCGATATAAGATTTAGTTCTAAGGGTTCGAAGAATGTCCATATCACAAGAATGTTTCAGTAAAATACAAGAAGATTTCGACAAGGTCTTCAGCAGATTCTTAAAGAAGAACACAGCCAAATACGGTATAACTTCTTGCTAATATTAAGCCCAGTGCTTTATTTAGTTATCGCAAAATTATGTAGTCAGGTAAACAACTACAGTTAGTCAGATAAATGACTAGGGTTACAACAGGGGCAGTATTTTTTTAGAATGACGGAAAGAATATCAAAAGCCATTTTTTGAATGACCGGTGACCTAATCATAACATTAATTATTTATTATAGATGGTAAATTAGTTGCATGACTTTCAAGGTTAGAAAACAAGAATAAATAAGTTATTCATCTGCGCAATATTGAAAACAACTACTTTCTGCTTGAACCGTTATTATATTTCTGTGAAAATTAGGAAGCCAGAGTAACAGACGTCCTAATAATTGTATTCGACTATGCATGTGAAGCTGTTAGAACTTTTTTTTTATGAGGATAACTCTGTCTTGAACTAAGGGAATGCTTATCTCGCCTGCCTTCAATATTTTTGTTGAATTATGAGATGCGTTCTTAAACTTACTATCACAATCTTATTTTTGCATAATGCTGTTGAAATCTTTTGCTATAACAAGAAAGCTTTCGTGTTCAGTCGTTAAGACGGTAGTATACTAGCTGCTGGTGAATTCCTAGACTGTTTCAAGAATGTCATAGAATAAAAAAAATTAGAACATAACCTTTCAGAGAAATATCTATACTTTAACACCCACACACATACTAATACAAACACACACACACACACACACACACACACACACACACACACACACACATATATATATATATATATATATATATATATATATATATATATATATATATATATATATGTATATAATTTATATATATATATATTATATATATATATATATACGTGTGTATATATACATACGTGTGTGTGTATGTGCTATAGTGAGTGTGTGTGTGTGTGTGTGTGTGTGTGGTGCTCGTGTGTATGGATGAATTTTTGTTAGATACACTGGTGATTTTATATGGTCACAAACGTTCAGCCCCAAATATCGTGTAATATCCAATACAGCGTACTTAGGAACAACTAATCCAAGAGGAATTGTACTAGATAATTGCTTTGTTCCCGGCAGAATTCGAACCATTGTCTAGTTTATAAACAAAGATAGAAAATGACTTTAACCACCCGGCTATCAAGAGAGATAAAAGTTGATATCGACTCTGCTATATATAAGCCAGTCGGCCGATTTTCGGGTTCTGTACTTAGAATCGGTGTCAACCTATCACCACCATGGTGGCTGATTGATAAGTTTGTAACACTTACCTTATGAATTTTTTGTTACATACACGCGTGACGTTTAATGCTTGCAAGTATTAAGCCATGAAAACTATTTAATAACGAATTCTCTATACGTTAGAAATAACTTACACCCAAGAGGAATTATATTAGATAGTGCCTCTTCACCGTTTTGTGTGTGTGTGTGTGTGTGTGTGTGTGTGGTAGCGAAAAGTGTGTGTGTGTGTGTGTGTGTGTGTTGTGTGTCTTGTTAGAAGTGAATATTGATTAGGAAACATCCGTGGCCACACTAGCAATATGTGTGCTTGAAGACAGGAATACAAATTCACGTACAGTGACTTCCGAATCCATTAAACAATTAACTTGAAGAATAAGATAAAACATATTCTCTCTCTCTCTCTTTTTCTCTCGAAGTTTTACAATAATGGTTTCCTTGCCTGAGAAACTGAGGAGCAAGTGAATGTGTGTGCGCACGCGCCGCGCGTGTGAGTGGGGTGACGTTGTGGGGTTGGTTGGGGTTGGTGGGGTGAGTGGTTTTAATGACAACCATTGGCTTTATATACGGATATTCATCACTACTCATCAGCTGTGATTCCGCCCAGTTATTTCCTTTTAATTGATTCAATGCAGACATTTTTTTAATATATACACATTCTGGAAGCATTTTATTAGAATTGAATATAAACTTACATTAGGATCTTCAAATGACTGTGTTTATATATGTATTTATATAATGAATATATAAATATGTATATATATATATAATATATATATATATATATATGTATGTATGATATATATATGCATATTTAGTGGAAGAATTTCAGGCTTACTATTTACTCTAGTATTGATAACAAGAAAGACAAATGAAGACTAGAAAGGTTTCTTCAGAGTTCAGGAAAAAGAGAAGAAAATCGCTGGAGAAAGATTCTCTCTCTCTCTCTCTCTCTCTCTCTCTCTCTCTCTCTCTCTCTCTCTCTCTCTCTCTCTCTCTCTCATTAGCATGCATAGCAGGTGCGAGAGTCTTTTAATTTAGTATGTATTGTGTGGTGAATGTGAAAAATTCCTTTTTGACACAAAGTTTATGAGGAACGGACTGGAATTTCTGTCTCTCCAATCAGCATGTGGTAAAAGTTTCCGCGCTGCAGATTTTCAAAAACTGTGATCAATATCTTTGTGAAGGAGCGCATTTTAATTCAGTCCCAAGCCACTGTCTGGGGAAACTCAACTAGGACTAGAAAAAAATTTCTTTTTACAGGGTAGTGATATGCCAGGGAAGATGAATGACTTTTGGTATCACGTTGGAACAAAGACCTTTAATAATAATAATAATAATAATAATAATAATAATAATAATAATAATAATAATAATAATAATAATAATAATAATAATAATAATAATAGTTGGAAGAGAACAGAAGACTTTAATTTTTCTGATCCTCATATCACCTGTTATGTATAATTGTCGGTAGTGATAAATAATACTACAATGGAAAAAACTGGAATCAGACGGAACTAATTAAAACCGAATTAAACTGAAATCACCAACGAAATTTTCACAATAATCCAAAGCAATTATTACAAAAGTAATATTTTATTCATTTTATCTAATCCTGACGCTCTTTTGTTACTGGTAAAAAATTCAATTATCAGAACAAATAATCGCATCAGTAGATGACAGCTAATTAAATTCTCTTTGTGGACAAGATCATTTTTCTATATAAATCATAAAAATCACTACTTTACTAAAAGCGCATACACTTCATGTACTTGAATATTCTTCAAATATTTCTGAATTAAAGTCATATGCATAAAGTAAGACAACACTCTTCAGCTTAAGGAAAATTTCTTCCTCAGTCGTGAAGACGGAACCAATAATTCTCATTTTATGGAAGACCTTAGTCTCTTTTTATAAGTAAGATCGTTACAGGGCTGAGAACAAAAGCACTGAATGGAATTGCGGAGAATAATCAGCCCTCAAATCGAGGAATTCTTAGAAGGCTTATCTCGGCACGCGACATCCGCCAATGTTATTCGATAGCTAATCAAACATATCAGTTTACATTTGTATATATTGCTGTGATTTTATATGTCCTCTGGTGTTCTTTATAAGTGTACTTGTCCTGAATGTCAAACAGGTACCTATGTGGGATCTACCAGCAGACTCCTTAAGATGCGTATCGATTCTCATCGTGGCGTAAGCTTCCGTACTGGCAGCAGAATTTCAAACCCAGGACATTCCAATATTAGAAACCACTCCAAAATTTGTAAAGCACATGTCGATAATACAGACTTCTGCATTTTAGGCCATACCACCAAACCCTCAAGACCCTGTTATTCTGGCATCACTTTTTATTAAACAACTTGTTCCGTCGTTAAACACACATACGTCCTCCATCCCTTTGTATTTGTCTTGACTTGTGTTGTTTCTACTTTCGTTTACGTTTAGTTTAACGCTGTCACTCTTCTAGGTCGGTCCATAATCTTTTCTTCTGTAACTCTGTTCACTGCTATTTTCATTTTTAGTTTACGGTATATTCTGTTACCTTTCATTTTAATGAAGAGAATTTTTTAATTTTGTTCATCCCTTCAATTTTAATGTTGTGTATATTTCTTAAATTTTGTAAGAATAATTTTTACCTTTTTCAGTTTTTAATTTTTAGTTTTAGTTTTAGTTTTACAGTTTTACAAGGAATTTTATGTTCCATTTTAACAGCGCCGATGATGTAATTAAATGGAATAAAGACAGCTCGTACATCTGCGTATGTCTTCTTCCCTTTATTGTTGATTATTAATTTGGATTGACTCCTGACTCCTTACACTTATATATATATATATATATATATATATATATATATATATATATATATATATATATATATATATATATATATATATATGTATGTATGTATGTATGTATGTATGTATGTATGTATGTATGTATGTATATATGTATATATGTATATGTATATATGTATATATGTATATATGTATATATATATATATATATATATATATATATATATATATATATATATATATATATATAGAGAGAGAGAGAGAGAGAGAGAGAGAGAGAGAGAGAGAGAGAGAGAGAGAGGCTCTCAAAATCAAAATATCAAGGAATGAAAATGAATCACAGTCGGAGAAGTAAAACGGGTCCTCAGACAAAAAGAGACGGATCCGTCCGTGCCTTTCTCTTTGCTGCGTTACCAATTCATCGCCCCTCCCCCATCTCATTCGTCCGCCATGCAGATAAGAGGAGAGAACTTTTTCCATTTGAGGGCCACAAAACATTATCTTTTTAGTTAGTGGCACTCGGGGTGGCACCTCTCCCCGCACATTTCCGACGCCTCTTGGCTTTATCATGGCTCATAAACTATGTCTGTCGGGGCGTTATTCCTCATTCACTATCTGTCGAAATATCTACCGAGAGCAATCACTTTTTATTGTCTCACTCCATCCTATCTGCGGTCTTTTCTCCCCTTCACTTTATTAGTATTCTTGGTTTCTCTCGCGCTCTCTCCCTTTCGTCTCTCCCTCCCTCCTTTATTAGATTACTATCTATCCTTTTAAGTGGATTAGTGTTCGCGGTTTGTGATGTGGCTGTATTTACGTTCAGACCATCAGTTTTCCAATCTTATTACGTCAACATCATGGGTGATATTCCACGTATCATGTTACTTTATCGAAATCTTTTTCGTCTCTAGTTTCAGTTTTGTGTTACTTTGATCTAAAAGAAGAACAATTAATTTTATGAATGAGGCCATTCTTCGCTTCTCTTTGATTATTTACAAAAACGCATTTCACTTACACTATTGATTCATTTCCACACACACACACACACACACACACACACACACACACATATATATATATATATATATATATATATATATATATATATATATATATATATATATATATATATATATATATATATATATATATTATATATATATACATATTATAAAAACTGTGAAAACTGATACAGTGAAGGCAAAAATCCCTTGTAATTAAACCAAATTTAGAAAAGCACATAATAATAACTCCAATGGAACAGTATTCTTTTTAAGCAACGCTATTGTTTGAAAAATGGTCAAGCTACTCCCCAAAACATAACACACTTCTTTCCTCCTCTATCTCCCTTTGTGCTCGGAATAATATATTGTAATATGAGTAACCGATGAAATAGAATACTGAAATGAATCAGCACTGACAGGGAGTTTATTTGATTTGCAATAGTGATAGACTATCATTCCCCAGTGATGGAGTGTTTTGAAGACATTTTTCATAGATTAATATAAAACTTCATGAAGTAACATACGTGAATTGCCAATGGAAGAGAGGGAGATACACGTGAATGCCATTAAGCCCGTAGGAGGTACCCATTTCACAGATCTGCCAGACTTTAAGACCATGCAAAACCTAGGTCTATAGTTTACATTAAGTTCTGAAATGATTGCAGGCCTTCGAATGCATTTGATCGATCCGTGTCCCAGCTGTACCCTGATTATTTTCTTCACTCACTCACTCAAGTCTCTGGACAAGGATTTGCTATTTGAAGTACTATAGCGTACTAATATACTTTCCTTTCTAGGATGATTACTGTAATTAGTTCCTCTATGAGAGATAAATTACATGCATGCATAAACATACACACACACACACACTCACCCACACACACGCACACACACACACACAACACACACACACACACACATACACACATACACATACACACACACACACACACACACACACATATATACATATATATATATATATATATATATATATATATATATATATATATATATACATATATATATATATATATACAGTATACATTACATTCTTTATTAGCAATGAGGATTTAAGGCAGGGAACACCTGTTCGATAGTAAAAGCTAAAGGGAAGATTGCAGTTGTAAGGGTAAATGAAAAACACCAACGTGAGTTTAACAATACCAAAGTAAATAAATCGAGTTACATATTCGTACTGAAATCATTAATAAGTGATTCATTTTTCCTAATTAAATAAACTAGATAATGCAGCCTACGTTTTCCGTGTTTCATTCGAAGAAAACTTAAGCTATTCTTGGAATATATAAAAAAATCATCTTAAATATTCTAATTACCACCAAATTAAATTAAAAATGACAAAATGAGACTGAGGTATATTCTTTTTAATCGGCAAGGATAAAGAAAATATAGAGCTTTCCTAAGAATTACTCAAGATACGATAAGGAAATGTAATAGATAACTTTCATTAATAGCAGACAAAAAGATGAAGCGAAGTGGTGAAATCAGAAAAGAATTAGGTCAGAAGATTTTTCTTGAAGGAACTCTTTTTCCTCTGTCAGAAACTTTGGAGATAGCAAAAATAGGGACATTAGATTCCACTCTATAATAGGGAAGTTCCGACAGGATATGAGTGGACCTGAGATTCCAACTGGATGGAAACTTCGTAGGGAACCTCGTTACCCTATCCCAGATAATTTTTATAGAGGATTTGGTGGGGCTAAAAGCGCATTGGAAATTTTAAAACTAATCGTTTCTTGAAATTAATCCCATACGAAATCAAATTCATGAAGTAAAGGTGCCAAGGTTTTGAAGAACCAAAAGTGAACACTTATTGAAAACACACAAGCAGTGGAATTTGTAGAATATAATTTAGTCTTACCAAGAGAAATATATATAAATCCGATATGAGTAAAACTTCAGAATATATCTCTATATAGAATTGATTCGTTGAAATCTCATAAAACAAGATAACATCTACGCCTGGTTGCTAACTAGGGTATAGTTTATATGTTAATGAATTTAAATAGACATGACAGAGTCAGTATAAAAAATATTTATATAAATTTTTTTTACACCTGTGAGCGTCAAGGATTTCATATAAAGAAGAGCTGCCCTTTTATGTTTGACAGCTGGTGAAAAATAAAAGTCAGAGTCCCTTCGATTTCCATTCATTTGCCATTCTGCCACTGAACTACACGAAAACACAACTACTATAGGATCTTAAAAACATTATGGTACTCACATTAACTCATTTTAAATAAAAAAAATTTATGCATAGGCACCAAGAATCTTCCATAGGATTAAATTTCAGTTTCCTTTTTTCCATAAAGAATCCAAATACCCTGCTTCACCTGTGCCGTACTATTCCGTACTATTGAAATAAAAGCATGTATTCTCTGAAGTACTTGTGATATACGATGTTCAGCAGGAATAACGGGACCATTTACCATATCTCTGTCTAAACAAAATGATATATTAAATAATAAATTAAATTAGTCATTTATATATACAGATATATATATATATATATATATATATATATATATATATATATATATATATATATATATATATATATATATATATATATATATATATATATATACTATATATATATATATATATATATATATATATAGATAGATATATATATACATATATATACAGTATATATATATACATATATATACAGTATATATATATATATATATATATATATATATATATATATATATATATATATATATATATATATATATATATATATATATATATATATATATATATATATATATATATATTAGCGAAGGTGGACCATGGAAACGTACTCGTCTCAACATAATTCTTTATTTCCAACGTTCCGTAATAAAAACTTTCTTACATCATCAGGGAATCTGTTAAATAATGAATAAAATTACTTTAAAAATTGCTCTAAAAATCAATAAAATTCATAAAATACTTCACAGTTAGAATACAAGATAAAAAACAAACGAAAAAAACAAAAAAGACTTAAAAGCAAAATCAAAGACCGCTAACCAACCTTATACCAAGAAGGTAGAAGACAGAATGCATAAGAAAAAGTTAACTCAGGTACAGCTGAGTGGAGGAGGTCTGGGTATTTAACTGGGGAACTAGTTGTTTAATAAATAATGATTCCAGGATAGGCAGTTCGCATGCATTAGTTGTTTGGCCTATGATACAGAAATCGTTTCTATCAATATATGTTTTACAAACTTTCGAATGGTTTCTTATGTTTGAATACTCGGGATAGGAGAGCCTACAACCAGTCCGAAAACTTTATCCCCGATGAGAGTCGATTCTGACCCTCAGTAACCTCCTCATGGATCCGACATATGTCCCAGAGTTACACTTAGGGCAAGTATACTTATATACCACGTTAGAGGTTAAAAGAGGGTTTAATCGATCTTTGTATCTGAAAAAGGAACCTATCGTTAGTGGATTTTTAGGGATTAATTTTAGATTAATGGCACCATAATGTTTATGAACAATTTGTGCGAACCTTTGTCGAAAAGAATCATCATGTAAAAATGGAAATTTGGCATAAAAAGCTAATTTTGGTACTGTACAAGGTTTGGCGATATTCATGAATTGTTTGTTAAGGAACATACGGAGCTTTTTAAAAAACAAGTTCTGTGGGAAGCAGTTATTCATTAAATATTCAGAAAGGAAACCAATTTCTTGATGGAAGGATTGTCAGTTCGATGTAATAAAAAACCCCCTGTGGAGGAGAGTAAAAATAGAGTTCAGTTTAAAATCATAAAAACAAGAACTATAGTAATTGGATCCTAAACCAGAAAAAGTCTTCTTTCTAAATACAGAAGTATTAAAAAGTCCATTATCCCTAGTAACAAGAACGTCTAGGAAAGGCAGCTGATTATTCACCTCTTTTTCTACGGTAAACTTAACGTTATTATGTTTAGTATTAACATATGCTAAAAACGAGTCAATATCACAATCATTCTAAATAAGGCGAAGGTGTCATCAATATACCTACCATAAAAGAGTGGGTGAAACCTAAGTGGACATTCATCTAACATGCGCTCTTCCAGCGAGCACATGAAGATGTTGGCAAAAGTAGGACCCAAAGGAGAGCCCATGGCTACACCGTCAGTTTGTTTAAAAAGTTTGCCATCAAAAACAAAGGCAGTGTCCAGCATCTTACATAAACTTTTTCCTGAACCAGATTCTGTTTTTAAAAATTTTAATCGTACGTCTTTTAAAACTTTTAGAACTGGCAGTGCTGGACACTGCCTTTGTTTTTGATGGCAAACTTTTTAAACAAACTGACGGTGTAGCCATGGGCTCTCCTTTGTTTTATGGCAGAATTATGTAAAAATATAGAAGCCAAAATCATAATCATAGCTCGATATTTAGGTGGCGTTCATAGTCACTTTAGAAAATTATTTAAAAAAGTATAGACCTACGAACCCAGACATTATTAATTAATTATCTTTCCCTGTGCTCTTTCCCCTTATCGTTTATTCTCGGCCCTCCGCTCTCCATAGTGAGAGGTATAAGAGGGAAGGCCAGCTTTATTATGCGCGTCCCGCTCCTACAACAAACTGTCATTTAAGTCCCCTAAGAGAGGGGAAAAATCCTGAGGAAGGTTTCCTTATCTCCATCCTTGAATGGTTTTCTCTCTCTCTCTCTCTCTCTCTCTCTCTCTCTCTCTCTCTCTCTCTCATTTCATCAGAGCAGCGCCCATTCATCTTTCAAACTTAATATCTTTGGCGTTGCTATCTCCATCGCCATCATCGACACAAACTCCAGCGCGACACTTCAGTGATAGCATCTCCCCCTCATCCTCCTGTTTACTCTCTCTCTCTCTCTCTCTCTCTCTCTCTCTCTCTCATGCTCTTCCACCTTTTCCTAGAGCCATTCCTGAAACAACTTTTTCTCTTTTGATATGCATATGACTGCCTTAGCTCTAATGGGAGATGAAAACATCATTTTAAGTTTAAGGAATGGTAAGCTGCAAAAAGTTCACTGAGCTTTTATATTTTTTGTCTCTTTTTTGACTTCCTGTCTGTATTTTATTTTTTTATTTTTCTAGAAGAATGACGATGGTTTATGTCATCAATTTTACATAATTTTCTTATAAAAAAAATTATATTTCAAAGAATGTTTCATTCGGGGTTCTCTGTCGTGATCCCCTATTATTCTCACTGTAGATCTTTCGTAATAGCCGTTAATATTATCGATGTTTTATCTTATTTTCTCATTGTATCGGTTCCGCTGTTTTCAGCCTAGAACTTGAGTAATTAGTTGCCCTAACATTTTCTAATATATTTGCACCTTAAAAAGCTCTGATTTGTTTCTTCTTGAATATACATACACAGTATAGAAGCTTATGATGTTTTTATGATTGAATCACAAGCGATGTTACTTGGTACACTGAAGGACAGAGTATAAGTATACTTAGGGAACAGAGCCAATAAATACTGAAATAATAATACCTTTGTATATTCGTCGTGAATCACCGTCAGATCAAAATGGCTGCCAGGAAGCAGTAGAACTAGATGCGCTTCAGTAGTTGCTCGCAAACTAACTATACACAAAGACCAATAACTTAGCATCCAAGATTAGCATATGTTCAGAATATGTAAAGTTCCCTTGGCAAAGACGTTTATATCATAGACTAGTTAACTTAAGTAGTTAAAGAATTCTCAAACCAGCAGTGTCATACTTTGATTCTGTGCCCCCATGAAGATGATCTCTTATGAAGAACTTCTATTTCGTTGATTAAGAAATGAATCTTGACTTTGATTCGTTTATAACTGATTCCGCTGGTTATTATAAGCGGTTAATTACCCTCTATGACTTAGAAAGAAAGAAGTTTTATATTTTATGCGTTTGTTTTACAGAATGAATTTATGTCACCGCCTAGAGTGTCACATGTACTTCAATCATCGACAAACGAAGGCCATCAAAAAGTAAAAATCTATAAGTTTCAAATGCATAACGCTATAAAATCTTTAATATATACACGCACCTATATGGCTGCTATTCAATTATAGATATCAAAAGCATCGGTCATGACTGTCCGTGGAAGCCTTATTCTCTGCTATTTTATAACAAAGTTACTGAGATCGCCATTCTGAGAGCGCTGTTTTACGAGACGGTTTTATGTGGACATTTGCTTTCAAGACTGATCTGATAGTTTGGAAGTCTCTGAAATGCAGCAGAAATGCGTCATATGCTGGACGATTTCCGATATTTCTTTCTTCCAGTCATGTCTAGAATGTATATGAACAAAATAAGGCTTTCTAAGATATGAGATAAAAAAAAAAAACTTTTCTTTCTTGGCAAAGGATTGCATTTTCTATTCTGTAAGTTTTATGGCTCGTATAAGGCTGCTTGATCAAGCTCGCATAACCTTGATCAGAGTTGTCGGCTTTTTAGGGGGAATTAGAATGTATCTATACTGATGATTTCTCTTTTATTGAATAGGAAAATGTAACGAGCAAATATAGGAAGCATGTACTTTTATGACCATTATTTATGTTAATAATCTCTATAAAACCAGAAATAAAACCCCAGTTACACCAAAATCTATAAATATGAATTCATTCATTCAGCATAATTGTCCATAGTTTAAAGGTCCAAGAAAACAAGCTGAAAATAGGAAATTAATGGCACTAAACGGCAAACCAAAGAAAGAAATATGCAGTTCCTGATAAAAGGTATACCCACTGAATAAGAGAAGTACATTGTGCTGAGAATTTTTTTCATATAAGGAAATAAAGTACATACTCCATGGAGCGTAACGCCACATATTTTTATGAAACATTTTTCTATGCCCCGAGAAAAGGGAAAAGGACGGTGGTATTCACCGGATGCTCCTTGTTTTCTATGATGCCCTCAGGGATACTCGGACGGTCGCTTTGTTCTCCGTTGCATTCTCCAGGTACTCACATAAACCATGTACTCAAGAAGAGACTTCAAGATGCTCTCTCTCTCTCTCTCTCTCTCTCTCTCTCTCTCTCACTTCAGAAACGGAGCAAACGCCCTAGGGTCTGCCATTGGTGATATTACTTTTTTTTTTTTTTTGCTTCCAAAGAGACTAACTTGTTACTGTTTGTTTTTTGAGAAGTTAGTATTGAAAAACTAATCAGAGCAAGGTTATGGAGGTAATTTAACGAAAGTGAAGATATATGGAAAATGAAATTTTGACTGGTTGATCCAAGTAATCGACTTGATACCCGACACTATAAGAAAAGAAAAAAATATGACTAAAAACAAAGGAAGAATTAATCAAAACTGGGATGCCAACGTCATTTCACTAGTCTGATCTGCACAGTGCCAGCAGCCCCTATCGATTAAAGCCAATAACTGAAAAATTGATTGATATGGATCTTTCTCGCAACGAAAGGAATGTATTTCATTTAGAGCTGCCAAGAGTAACAGGGCAGTAGGCGTAATTTTTTTGTTTTTGTGGCTGTTGAACAGAAAGAGACGTCGATAATTTTGAAAAAGTCTTATCGTGAATTTTGCATTATCACGCCCTTCATTAGTCTTGGAGTTTTTTTTTTTTTTCCTACAATTTCTTTAGAATTAAATGTAATGACCTAACAAATTTAGATTATACTTTTATCAGCCTATGCAGATCACTTTTATGACCAGAAGGCATTATACAAATAAACTAATTATGTCTGTGATAAGAGAGCAGTAATGTGAATTACTCTTAAGTCTCCCGGAGTGAGCATAATTTTTTATCCGCAGTTTTCGAAAAGGTACAAATTTTGACATCCATCACTTACAATAGGAAAGCATTCGATGTTCGGACTGCTATGCATAAGGTAATAACTGATTAGGCAAACCAGAAGAGTATTAAAACACTATTAGACTTACCCGAAAATAAGAAGCCTGAAAAATAAATTTTCATTGAATTATATTCTTCATACTATATATGCATGCATGAATATATGCACTATATACATGTATATATATACATAAATACACACACATATATATATATACAAAAACATACACACACACACACACACATATATATATATATATATATATATATATATATATATATATATATATATATATATATATATATATATACACACACACACACAAACACATACACATACTCACACACTCACACACGCACACACACACAACACACACACACACACACACACACACACACATATATATATATATATATATATATATATATATATATATATATATATATATATATACAATATATATATTATATAAATTATTAATTTATATATTTATATATATATATATATATATATATATATATATATACAGTATATATTTATTTATTTATATATATGTATATATATATATATATATATATATATATATATATATATATATATATATATTTATTTATTCATTTATTTATTTATATATATATATATATTTA
>NC_089791.1:60602882-60627882 GCF_040412425.1 Macrobrachium rosenbergii
ATGAAATATATTGGTCAAACTGGCAAAGCTCTAAATGTACGAGTAAAGCAACATCAGTGTAGTGTAAGAACTTTTCAGTCTTCCAATGCTATACTTTTACATAAAATGAATTTTGATCTTCACATTGACTGGCAGAAGTGCAGATCGATAATTGCTTGTAATGATTATATAAAACGTAACATCCTAGAGTGTGCTCTTATAAAATTTTATCATGGGAACAATGAACATTAATTCTGGTCTTTAAGTTAGATGGTTTTATTATTGAAGAAATTAAGCAAATATGTGCAAATATTTCGTGAATAACTGTCAGACCTTAGTCGCGTATTTGAGAAATCGTTTGTTTGTACGTCATTTTTTTAACTCTTGTTGTCTAATTTTCGCTTTAAAGTGTGATGTTTATACTTTTACTGTAATCAGAAGGATCAGTTTGGTTATGTGTTTTTAACTACCAATCTTGTTGTTAGGTTTTGAGGTGTTGGCCACTTAGCTTGTTTGCAGTAAGAATGGACTTGTAAGATTGTTTTGCTGTTACTTATTCTAATTGCTGTTTTGCATTTAAGTGATTTTCTTCTTTTTCTTATGTAAAGTTTTCTTATGTACAAAAATTCTCTTACTTTGTTCATTGTACCCTGCAAATGTGTAGCAATTACACAAAAGTACTCGGTACTTAGTTTTTCATTTTCTCCTCCTTATGGCGAACCTGCAAATCTGATATCACGTGAAAGTTTTGTGATTCTCTGCATATATATATACATATATATATATATATATATATATATATATATATATATATATATATATATATATATATATATATATATATATATATATATATATATATATATATATATATATATAAAGTCTGGATTGACTTGGGTCAGCAGGGGAGAACTATGTGCTGGCCTGGCAGTGGCACTTCTACTGCAAATGCATTTGGGTCTGTCACGATCTAAGCGCATGGGAACAGCATCATAGAACAATGAACCGGAAGCGCCCAGGTTCTGGTGGGGTATGTGCGTGTGTGTCCAATCCCCCATGGGATATTTATGAGAGGAACAGTGTTTCTCACAAGGAGACTGCCTCGATCTTGGATGGCTGATATGTGCTGTTAGCCAGGTGTAGTGTTTAAAGAAACCGCCACTATGAAGATACATTATCTGTGCCATAGAAAAAGTAAGTAAGATCGCCCAGTGACATTTATATCTTCTTCAGACTTTAGAGGGAAAACCCCCGGTTGGGAAGCAGTGAAACTGATCGATGTCTACATAATGAATTTTCCAATTTAATGCTCCATTAGACATTTTTCTGTTTTGAAGATTCATGGCTTTTAGCACCATTTCAAGTTTTGATATAATGATAGCCTATGTTTCTTTCAACAGGAATTCTGATTTCGTCCTGTGAGGACTAATATTTGGAAGTGGTGTTTTACTATATGACATATATTGTGGTCTAGAGTATTATGACCTTGTTACTATTTTTGAAGACTAGGGTGTTATTCTCTATTGCTTGGTATAGAATTACTCGTGAGACAGTGTTTCCCCTAGTTTTGTTTTCCATTGATAGCAGGTGTGAATCACCCCATTTCATGACCATAGCTTTTGCTGAATCGCTTTCGTTAAATTTGCAAATAAAGTCTAGTTTGGTACGTCAGTGTTTAATTTCAGTAGGCCTTTGTTGTAAAGATAGATACAGTGAGAGAAGTCGACAAAGGCAGAAGGAATTTGCTGATTTAAGGGGCCACGGCTACCACAGACGTCTTAGGAAAAGTAAGACGTTTGATTCTGTTTTTAAAACAGATACACCAATAAAAGATGGCCCTTCCTTTATTGATGTAAGAATAAAGCCTTAAAGAGAATATTAGGAATCAGACGTTCCAGGATAAGAGTATGGGAAATGAGGCTGGAAATAAGTGGAGATTTGTGGAAGAAATGCACAGGTAAGACATGAATTGCAGATTTTCACTGAGGACCTTTGCTTTCCGCTGCGTTGGAGGCTATGATGATGGTGATATTTGTGTGACATTTACACCCATCCAAGAATTTTTTTAAATAAATGAAATTGTTAATGTATAGATTTCATTTCATCATCATTACAAGGAACCTACTTATTTGCTTGCGACATATTTTCGGTTATGTAACACAAATAATATTTCTTTACAGAAAGTTTTCCTAATTATTAGGCAGTATTCATACGATACGCCTAACATAGCCTTTTAATTTCATATCATTTATTCAAAATTAACTGATTCCCTGAAATCTAATATTAATGTTAGACTGGCAATCTGTTTCTGATAATTGTTCCCCTATTTATTAACGTTTGAAGTAAGAAGTATAAAGAGTGGGGAGGGATGGAAATATAGGTCATAGTAATGAAGAAAAGCAGAAGGGAGAATTATTTGTAGAAGGAAAGAAACAGTTCGGGGATTACAGATCATCAGGGAGCGAAT
This sequence comes from Macrobrachium rosenbergii, assembly GCF_040412425.1. NCBI lineage: Eukaryota > Metazoa > Arthropoda > Malacostraca > Decapoda > Palaemonidae > Macrobrachium > Macrobrachium rosenbergii. The sequence continues at coordinate 60,605,329 of NC_089791.1, forward strand.
AGAGATGAGGAGTTGAGGGGATTGTTACGTGACCATTTGAGAGCGACGTCCATCCCCAACCCAATTATACAGTGACCAATATACGGAGTACCTACATGAATTAATAACAGAGACTGCACCTTGCTCTGGGGAAATAATATCGAAGAAAGGGTTGAGGGATATCGGTTAGCGACTGAGTCGAGGCCACACCACCTGCTACAACAGGTGTAGAATGTCGAGAAAGAAATTGAAAGTCAGATTGCGAAGATAAGTCAAGTTGCACACACTAAGTCGAAGTAACAAGAAAATTGTTTAGACATTGGTAACGGGCTCTGAAATGTCAAGGTTAAGTCATAGAATTTTCGAAAGGTTCCTGGGGACTGGTAGCATCGAAAGGAAATTTAAATATGCGACACTGCACAACTGCCCCCAAAAAAAAAAAAAAAAAAACTAATAGGATACCGTAGAAACAAGAGCAGCGGAAAGGAAATAGTTATTGGAAACACATACCTAAGTATCATCCACGTGACAGAATGATCTCTCGTCCCAAGCCCCAAGAAATGGTGGCCGGAATAGGAAATGTAAAAGAGAAAGGGCTATGTAGAGAGAGAGAGAGAGAGAGAGAGAGAGAGAGAGAGAGAGAAACCGCACCTACAACACGTGTGAAGGGCGAGATATATACTGACTAAAGAATCCCTCTTGATTAAGTGCTGCCGTGAGGGCAATATAAATAGTTGAAAAATACTCGCGCATTATTTAAAAAGAGGTTGGGTGACTACAACCTTCTGCTCAAATAACGCTAAGGAAAACAGTATTTTAAGAAAAAAATATAGACAGTTTTAGGTAATCTGAATAATCAAAGCGTTAATGGAAGAGAATGTTGGATTTTATCCTTATACAACAGAATAAAAATAGGAATTAGTAGAGGCTTTTGAATGTAAAAAATTTTACTAGATTACACGTTATTTATCCATAAATGATCTGTATATTTACAGTAAAAAATAAAAAAGTAACACTGGAAATGGGAAAAAAGTGCATAAGGCTTGAGTCTTCAGTGATAGTATGAAGCAGACTGATAAAGGGAAGCAGAAGTGGTGATCGAAACTATCTGGGAGGACTACTTCTAAATCTGGCGGCTGAAGAAATCATGCCATTTAGGAAGGAAGTTTGATAACAGAACATCATGCAAGCGTTTGCTGAAACCCCAGAAAGGTTTCGGAAAAGCAAAAATTGCAACAAATAACACTAAGGGAGTACCCAAAGACAAAATGACCCGGTAGGAGTTTTTCTGAGAGAAAAGTAGATAAAAGAATTAAACATATGATAAATTGGTACTAAATCTTTAGTGCAGTTTATCACGAATTTTGCTTAAGAAAGAGACATGGATATGATACAGTTATGATACAATGTTGGCCTATAGAGAGCCAAGATTTTTTTAATTAAAAGGACTGGAATTACCAACAAAAGACTACTGGAACTGAAAGCTGACAAGTGTGCTTTATAACCTTAATAACCAGCATGTTTTCATTTGGATGGGAAATAACAGAGAAGCTAATGAAGTTTAAAGAGTTTTTGTTAAAAGACGAGTTTTTCCTAGTGGAAAAGAAGTTCTGAAGATGAGACATTTGATGTGTACAGTGAAACGTTCTCCGAATGATTACCAACAGATTTACAAGGAAATCATTTTGCACCAGTAAAGTAAATATTGAATACACTTAAAAACTAAGTCAAATATACATGTATTATGGATTTTGCCTGGTTTAAAGTATTATATTTTTTTTCTTATCAATCGTGGACCTTATAGAGAGTGTCTGTAAACTTCCGAATACTGGACGGAAAATTCTTGCATACGTTATTTGTTTGCTGCAATAAAAATAAAAAAATTTCCTTGTTTCCAAAATGACTTCACTGTACTGGTGGTATCGAAATATTTCATTACTAATATCCATTTTAATCAGGAGAGATTTAGGTCATTGATATTTCTGCTATGATAAATCTCAGTGAAAATTTCCTGTTAAGTATATTCGTCTACTAGTCCAATTTATTTCGGGGCTACACGCGGAAACAATATTGTTTTACGAAAATATTATGTGTATTTAGCGCTAGCCTCCACCAGTAACACCCGCCCTTTCCCCAAAGGCAAATTTCATTCATACAAAGATAAAAACCAAAATGTAAATATCATACATTCGCAGGAAGTCAAATTGCGTACCTGTCTTCAGGTTCTTAAGGATAGTGCAATGTATTATACCTTCAGCGAGTATTGCTTGTAAATACACAACACTCATATGAGCATCGAGGACCTTTAGGTAGTACAATGTCCACTTTCTGTTGGCGTTCCTTCTGAGGCATAAGGGCAGCAGTGAGCCATTTTCCCTAGTAAAGGACACACCAAGGGAAAACCAGAGAACAGACCTTCCTTATTTTACTCTTCACTTCCTTAATCAAGGGTAAATACCTGTGCAGAACTCTTTCAAAGCCTTAGTAGCGCCACATACATAAATATGAGGTTCATCAACCGAGAGCTGAATCTTTTTACTCACACAGCTCCATCCTCCTCTCGTGCTTCTCATTATTAAAGCCCTTTCGTTTCTGTAGTCCTTCCACCTCAATTATCCAATATACTGTGGCTCTTCACATCCTTCTGGTAAGCACTTAAAGTACGCACCCTTTTCAGTAATCTCCTTCGCTTGTATAAACAACTAAGATGATATGATAGTCATACCTCAAAAATATCGAGGTCTTTCGTATTCTATTAAATACAGGCATTGACCTCAAAGAAAACGAATGTGTTTAGGAGGTGAATACCTTGCAGTCTCTGTTAATTTCGGACACTAATTCGCGAAATTTCACACTCACTGCCATGTCTGTGTTTGAGGGGGTCATGAAATAAGTTCAGAAAATTGTTTATGAGCTTATTAAATAATTTACTGGAACCATAATTTTCAAGAACTCCTTATTTATATAATGAAGTGTCCAAAAATAGCTAACTAAAAACTAATTTTTTTAGGACTTAAGGTTTTGGGCGCTACCCTTCACCAACAATAACCTTTTTTCAACGTTTCTCAGCATTTCAGTCCTTGTCATTTCACATTTATATTACACAAACAATTCATCATAACAACCTCAACTTTTATTCATGTTTTTACAACCAATATCCACATTTTACTTCCATGAAGTAAAATTGGCTTAATCATTCCTGACTTTGCGCCAGTATTGGTACTCCCAAACGCTTCCTTGCTTCATCTGTTCTCATATTCTGCCATCATCCGTTGCAATAATTCCAGATGCCTGTTCGTATCAGTGATTCCATTCTTTCACCATTCATGCTAACTTTATTGTAACTCGCTTAAATATTTTCTCCCTTAACAGAAAGCTTTATACTTTCTCTACGCACTTCATAACGATGTAGACAATATGCATATAAATATATATATATATACATATATATATATATATATATATATATATATATATATATATATAGATATATATATATATATATAGATGAATATATATATATATATATATATATATATATATATATATGAATATATATATATATATATATATATACATATACTATATATATATATATATATATATATATACATATATACATATATATATATATATATATATATATATATATATATATATATATATATATATATATATATATATATATATATATAACGTTTGTGTACGTGTATCAAGATAGACGGAAGGGAAATATAGGTAGGAGTTAGGATGAACAGATACACACAGTCAGAACTGTAATTTCATTCCGCGCTGCACTATCGTGTAATATCTGGTAGATACCAATTGAATGGGTTAGAGCAAATCAGTGTGAATCATATCACACGAAGCTAGGAAATTACTTTCTTCTCTCTCTCTCTCTCTCTCTCTCTCTCTCTCTCTCTCTCTCTCTCTCTCTCTCTCTCTCTCTCCTTCCCAGCGGGGCTTATCCTCCGATGCCAGCTAATAATCTGCAATTAATCGCCCGTTCCGGGAAGGAGCCAAGACAGAAAACGGAACAGCTGCTGGAGCACTAACGAGGGGAAACAATTATGAACCGGTAATTGGCGTCGACCGGAGAGATGCGACCAAGCTTATTACTTGCCATATCCCCCACCTAACATTTTGCTGCAAGAATTTATGGTGTAGGGAGCCAACGCCGAGACCTGTTATATTGATACAAGACACGAGAAAAAATATTATGAGAGAGAGAGAGAGAGAGAGAGAGAGAGAGAGAGAGAGAGAGAGAGAGATAAGAGGGATGCCAGTGGGGGGAAGAACGAAGTTCGATAACTATGATTATTCAAAGATGAATACAAACTACAGATAAGAACAAAATACTTGTTAAAAACCCGGGGCAAAATTATTGACACCAGAGGATTCCAAATATAATTCTGAATAGCAGATAAATTGTTTCTAAGTCCATGTGCAGAAGCCGCCCTCCACAAGGCCTCGCTGACACAGATGTTCCGGACGTAACACTATTAGTTCCTAATGCCATGTCTAAATGAACTTTTCGGACCTTGTATGTTAGCAACAGCAAGTGGACACGACAGTAATAACAGAACAGCGGTGTTATGCCTCAGCTTTATTATTTTCTGTATCAATAGTAAACGCTCATTAGGTTCGAAGTTTATGTTTGGTTTATATTTGTCTACGGTATATTAGATCGCAAGTATATACGTTTTTAATGTGGGTTTCATGGTGCTTTAATAACCATCAGTGGAAAACAAAAAGCACTAACTGAAACTACTTATATTAAATGCTGCTGGCTTAAATATGTAATTTCATGTTTCTTTATTAAGGCGTTTGTATTAATTTGAGTTAATATACAACTGCATATATAACTGCACACACACTATATATATATTATATATATATATATATATATATATATATATATATATATATATATATATATATATATATATATATATATATATATACATATATATATATATATATATATATATATATATATATATATATATATATATATATATATATATATATATATATATACGAGTATATACAGATATGTGTGTGCATTTATATATGTATTTTTGTATACACACACACACACACACACACATATATATATATATATATATATATATATATATATATATATATATATATATATGTATATATATATATATATATATAGGATAATGCTTTAAATACAGCTTGAACACAAATAATATTTATTTTCAGTTATTTTATATATTAGTATCTGAAACTTTACTTAAAGTCAATTACTTAGACACTTTCTCTAATTCTTTTTCCTTCGGTACTAAACATAACATCATCACGATCTTCAAGGAAACTAGTTTTATATAAACTATATTATATATATATATATATATATATATATATATATATATATATATATATATATATATATATATATATATATATATATATATATATATATATATATATAATCCCATCACCTTTCTCCTATTGCAAACATTTTAAAAAAAATTTTCAGTAATGGAAATTTTATACTATACCCATTAAATAAAGTGGGCATTTATTGACTGTTGAGCTTTTTAACCTTCAATTTTTATTCCACCCATTTAAAGAACTAACATATGGGATAGGGTTGTTAATGCAGTGTCTTGCTTTTCTTCTTGTATTACAAGGGTGGGGAGGATTTCTCATGATTATTTTAGTCCAAATTTCTTGTAAATAAAAAGGTATTTCTATGTCTATAGCCATAAAAGCATTAAGAGAGCTCTTATAAATCAATAAATCTATTATTTCTTTTTTTAAAAATCAGTAAATTTCTTGACCCTATAATAAATTCGGAATCGGGTATCTGCTTATTTACAGTTTTTTTTTTTTATAAACAATTCATTCAAGTCTTTTATTTAGTGATATTCTATTTACATTTTTGTCCATGCAGTTCAGCTTTTCTGTAGTTTAGATCAATTATTAGATTTAAAAAAGCTAACTAGTTTATCATACGTATAGAAAATTCATTTGATGTGCATGATCAGCATAGCAACAAAAAAGCATAACAATTATTATTGGAATATAGAATTCATGGTATCCGTGAATAACTTTTGGTACATTATTGCTGAATATCAGCTTCGATTGCTGTCCGAATGCTACTACAGTATGTATAGCAATTATTCAAATTTGTGTATAAAGTTGGATTAGCTGATGAAAACAAAATACTCTTGAGCATTTACTTTCATTTCACTGATATTCATGGTGTGAACACAAAAAATGCCTAACCGACAGTAGACTCATTTTGATTATTAGCAATAAAGACTCGCCTAAGAAAAAAGAATATTTTTATACCAATAAGAATTCCACTGCCATTTACTTGACTGAATAACAATCTGATCAACGTTAAATAATTATGAAATTATTTAACAGGCACTTCTATGGTCCAATAATAATTGTTATGCTTTTTGTTGCTATGCTGATCATGCACATCAAATTATTAGCAATAAATACATAGAAAATAGAATATTTTATACCAATAAGAATTATATATATATATATATATATATATATATATATATATATATATATATATATATATATATATGAGAGAGAGAGAGAGAGAGAGAGAGAGAGAGAGAGAGAGAGAGAGAGAGAGAGAGAGTTTGAGGGGTGGAGCAAAAAGGATAAACATTTGCTTTGACGTTAGCGGTAGCGTGATTTTTAAATCAGGCTATTAAGTCCCAAATATCTCGGTGCATTGACAGCATTGTATAAGGTCCTTCCCGAGGCCAAGGAAGAATAAGCGGACGGCGGGTTCATTTGTAGCAGGAAATGACCCTTCTTTCCTTCATCATCTCTTCCATTAGTTGTGTAAATAGCTGTTGGAAAATAATAAGCCTTAGTTTCATTCTTATGTACACAACCAGACAACCTTTTCATATACTGTGAAGTAAACTACGCTGCAGCCATACTTTCACACAAAACTAGTGGACTTACATTTGAATGCTAAAGCAGCCACTTTTAACATTTTTGTTTTACACTTTTGAAAAACTAGTGGACTGCCCTACATTTGAATGTGTAAAGCACAAAATTCTCTAGCAGCTTCTAGGGTAAAAGGTGTCTGTTTACAAAATTTAAAGCTAACGCACGTAACACAAACCACAAACAAAAACCTTATTTTTTAAGTATTTTTCCAGCGGCTCTTTATTGGAAGATAAATTGTTTATATAAGTTACTAAATGCATGGGTTAGTCTATTGTGCAGTACATTTTTCATTGCTAACGTCACCCGCGCAATAACGCTTTTTGTAATTCCATGATTGGCATCCTTTCTTTATATCAGTCTGCTGTAATAAGAGAAAAGAAACAGGAGCAAGTTGTGCGTAATGCCATCATTTTGCATACTAGTATATTTTCTTCAAGGAATTGCGTTTTATGGGAAAAGGGAAAATATCCAATTGTAATTATAGTTTTAAAAAAATCGCATTAGAATCTGTTCAAAAGAAAATGCTCTATAATTAGACTATTGAAGTTTAAGTTTTAGTATTCTACTAATCAGGTAAATCCCTCAAATGTAAATGCAAATGGATATAAATAACTATAAAAGTCATTGCATGCATCTGTTAGAGAAGCAGAATAAAAGATGTCGATCCTTTCCATACTCTGCCCTCGAAAAGGCAAGTGAAAAAATAACAGTAATATAATATCTGACGAAGTACTGGTAACAGTTCAGGTTGATGTGATATACAAAGAATGTTATGAGCAGTAGTCAGAGTTACTTGGTTTGTCTTTCCAATGTCTTATACCTTGTGACATATTAGACTAGGCCTATTTGAAACTTGTTTTGATTGCTTAGGCTACGCCATCCACTTCCTGTAAGTTTAGATTATTACAATTTTTTATCAGTGAAAGTTCAAACGATGATACTCATTAAAAGAGGAGAGCATTGTCTCCATCAAGGGCAACAAGCTGCTGCAAAAAACATTATCGTTCATCAGTGTTTAGAAAAGGACCTGTATTTGCGTGTTTGTTTGTGTTTTAGAGTTAGCGTAGTGCTGATGCAAACATTTACCCAAGTTCATTTAACATGAACAGCTTTAACAAGTGGTTCCGGTGCAACTCCGCCTCTGTTACGAGGTGCAGAGTAAAGCATAAAAAACAATCCAACTGAATTCTTGCGGATTTGTGACTAAAAACAGTACATAAATAACGGCAAAAAATTACTAAAAAAAAAAAAAAGGAAAAAGCTGAGTAACAACATAGAAAGCGAAACTGAAATATTCGCCGAAAAAAAATGTACTTTAAAAATAGAAATATAAAAGAATAAGACAAAACGGAAATGAAAATACCTTGTCTCGAGCAAGCACCAGCGTGGCTGCGCTAACAATAGAGCCTCAACACAATCCGATGTAAGCTCTCAGTGTGCAACAATGAACGATCAGCTGAGCTTTGTTTTTAAGCGAGTTTGCTGCGAGATACGGCATTTCGATTTTTCATTTAATCATTTATTCCTTTTTTTTTTTGCCTCTTAAACTGTTTCAGTTAAGGTTCATTGTTCTTTTTGAATTTCTTTGGTAGACGGGACTGTTATATTCATATTTAGAATGATTTAGGAATTCTCTGTTACATAATGTATTAATCTCATTACACTGAATTTTCTTCTGCAGTTTAACAGGTCATTGAGATGCAGCTTATCGGGGACTGGTCTTAACGATTAAGGATATTCAGTGTAAAGATAATGTCTTTGTTTTTTTTTATCATTCGTACATGTGAGTATATGTGTATGTATGTATGTATGTATGTATGGGTGTATTACAAAGTAGTGACGATTAGAAACGTTACATTTATAACTTTTGAATAATGAACCCAGAGTTGTTATATCTATTATCGTCTGATATATAAAGACATACATTTTCTGTTATACACACCCACTGGTTAAAATCAATATGGCAAGCCTAAATGAAAAACTTGCGCTTACTGCATGATTAACGTAAAATGAATATTGATCATGCCTATTTTCCAGAAAACTAAACCTCAAATGATTCTACCACACATCATTAACCTCCTTACAGCATGGAGTCTCCAAATTATGGTGGTGCTTCCAAGTGAGTTCCGATTGTCGATCATGACGCGCGACACTGTACCTAGAAACCGTGTGCCAGACCAGATAAAATGGCAGTTACTAAGTGGCACCATACAGTATTGTCGGAGTATTCCTTTCCCCACCCCCACGTTCTCAAATCTTGTTAGTTTTATGGGGTGGTCGTTGGGATGCGAACGTTTCATGGCGAAATCATGTCCCCACTCGGTTGTGATAATGCCTAGTCGTAACTTTTTCCGTGTAAGAAAAAGTCAGAGGAGAATCTCAAAGTCAGCTTACTGAGCACAAAATGCTCAGTATTTTGTGAAAACTGCGCAGATTAGATGGAGTTTAAGAAAAATCAGGGGCCATATCATCGTAGAATTTACAATGAAAGAATATTAACAGGTTTTTGGATAGATTATCTAACTAAACTTCAGTTTAAACGATATCAGATATTAAAAGTGCTTTCATCATATTTTGTGATCTTGAATCCTTGCATTTGATAATAAAAGCATGATGTGACAGCAATCTGCTAGGATTCTCAGTTGCGCTCCACTTATAAAACCTTGGTGTATAACAGAAAACACAGACCAGAAGGTATTATGGGTCATCAATGAGACGTACAACAAACTATATGGAGGAAAAACAAGAGGGGTTTTTGAAGTATGGGGCTAACCATTACCTACTCAGAGGATATATGGAATTCGGGAGATAATTAATAGTTCTGAACAAGTGGCTTGCTGAAAATATGGAAAATTTGCAGATGAACAGGTCACTTACTAAATGAAAAGCAAGACCCAAAACCCAAAATAATAGCAATAATATGTGAGTGAGATGTCAACAGAATCACAGAATTACTGCCTAGGAAAAGATGCATTACCCATATTCGATATACTATTAAATTCATATCAGCTTCTTCACTCACTAGACAAGCAGAGAAACATCCTAAATAAAAATGTTAACCAAAACAAGCCATCCCGCTTCACAGCCTACAGATATCTAACTATCTCTTTTAATGGAATTCCTCGAAAATGACATATTCAATCACAGTTGGTACATCGAAGTGTAGTCTATCAATGGAAGTATTACCGATGAAAATCGGTACCACCTCCAAATGCTAGTCCAAACTGGCGGAAGATTTTATTACCCCAAATTCTCAGCTTCCCATTTTTTTTTTTTTTTTTTTTTTTGGTAGACTGAACTTAGCAATATACCACCAAGGGTTCTCGTGCCTGAGGCAACTCGTAAGGAATGATACGACGTGAAACTGCTGAAGAGGTGTGGCCCATACAGCTACTGTAGTGACTCTGCCCATTGAAAGCAGAAATATCCTTCAGATCACAGGTTGCTAAACGAATGATACAGAGTGATTTGGCGGTAAAGTACATATACTGTGAGGGAACTGTTAAGAACTGGTTTGGATGAATTGAATTTATTGGTAACTAAAAAGAATGGTATGTTATAGTTCATATAGTTTTCCTATTTTTGCGATAGTTATCACAACAGGCTACCTGTTTTGACCTTGAACGGTATATAAAACTTTTTACAGTATCAGTGGAGGCTGTTGTTTACAAAGGTTACGTTGGCAGGGTATTAAAAAGATAACGTTTGTTTTTCAATGAAATAATATCAAGGATGTTAAGAGAAGGGTCATGTGTCTCCATATCAGTCAATAATATTTTTTTTTAAATAAGCAAAAGGAAATAATATACTAGGATTTGTCAAGAGTTTACCGCCACCGAGAGATATGTAGTAGAGTCGGTAAGCTGAAATTATAAGTAAAAGATGGAAAATTAGTTTTATATCTTGTAATACACTATTCATAACCGATCACTGAAAAAACTAAAGCAGATTGGACGTAGAGGAGAAGCATATCAGAGGCCTTCACCTGCAAATTTCACAGAAAATGTCTCATCAACAGATATACTCATTACATTGAGCAACGCACTTAATAAGGCTTGACAAAATAGCAAATAATCCGTTAATATAGATACATATAGACACATCTGTACAAGAATACGAGGGTGCATAGGTACATGCACATATGTACAGACAAATGAGCAATACCTGACCCAGTCGTGGGTAGGCTGAGAGGATGACAAACCGAACAGACGGACAGATGAAGCGTTTGCGTCTACAACACGGCGAAATACCTACGTGTCGAAAGCATAAAGACACGCTTCACAAAATCGAGATAATTACCAGATAACTTTTCTGAAGTAATCAACTGATGCATGAATAATTGATGTCATTATCAACCATTTGTCTTTGAATAGCATAAAGCGAGAGTAAGTTTCCCTTTTACTGAAGGAAAAACCGTCCGGGACATTACTAATGCTTAAATCACTTGATACGGTTTGTTAGGTCTCTTTCATGAGTTTTTTCTCTCTCACTTGAAGGCGCAAAACAGTTGCATTTATATATATATATATATATATATATATATATATATATATATATATATATATATATATATATATATAGATATAGATAGATAGATAGATAGATAGATAGATAGATTGATAGTTGAAAATTCCAAATATAATTTAAATTGTTCTTAAAGGTAGCCATGGTTGTGTGCACAGAAATTTTAAGGAATTAACCAAAAAATACAGATAGAAAATAAGAAACAAAAAAATTTATGTTCCCTATGAATTTTTTTATCAGCTTCAGTATTTCAACATAAACTTCTCTCTGAGAAGCAAATTGAATTCAGTAATCCACATAATTTTAGATACTTCATTATATATATATATATATATATATATATATATATATATATATATATATATACATATACATATACATATATATATATATATATATATATATATATATATATATATATATATATATATATATATATATATATATATATATATATATATATATATATATATATATATATATATATATATATATATATATATATATATAAATATATATATATATATATATTTATTTATTTATATATATATATATATATATATATATATATATATATATATATATATATATATATATATATATATATATATATATATAAATATATATATATATATATATATATATATATATATATATATATATATATATATATATATATATATATATATATTCAGTAAGCTACAAACGTCCTTTAATATCCAATTCGCTCTACCTTGGAAATAATATATTTTCATATATGTTACTGAAGGGGAATTTTTTTAGTTGATAATAAGTTCGTCGTCCCGTGGGCTCGAACCAGCGAAGGACAAGAACTCAGGACTACAGTGGACGCTTAACCCACGCGGCCAGCAAGTGATGTATAAGTGGATACCGTCTCCCATATACAAATCGCCCATCGAACTCAGGTGGTTGTATTAGAGATGATATCCACCCACCTCTGCCATGCTAACCGTGTAGTGAGTTTGTCGCACGCAGCCATATTATGACTTTTTATCACATCACTGTGATTCATATACAATCAGTAAGCTATAAACGTCCTTTAATATCCAATTCGCTCTACCTCGGAAATAATATATTTTCATATATGTTACCGAAGGGGAATTTTTTAGTTGATAATAAGTTCGTCATCCCATGGGCTCGAACCAGCGAAGGACAAGAACTCAGGACTACAGTGGACGCTTAACCCACGCGGCCAGCAAGTGAGGTATAAGTGGATATCGTCTCCCATATACAAATCGCCCGTCGAACTCAGGTGTTTGTATTAGAGACGATATCCACCCACCTCTGCCATGCTAACCGTGTAGTGCGTTTGTCGTACGCAGCCATATTATGACTTTTTATCACATCACCGTGATTCATATACAATCAGTAAGCTACAAACGTCCTTTAATATCCAATTCGCTCTACCTCAGAAATAATAGATTTTCATATATGTTACCGAAGGGGAATTTTTTAGTTGATAATAAGTTTGTAGCTTACTGATTGTATATGAATCACGGTGATGTGATAAAAAGTCATAATATGGCTGCGTGCAACAAACGCACTACACGGTTAGCATGGTAGAGGTGGGTGGATATCGTCTCTAATACAAACACCTGAGTTCGACTGGCGATTTGTATATGGGAGAGGATATCCACTTATACCTCACTTGCTGGCTGCGTGGGTTAAGCGTCCACTGTAGTCCTGAGTTCTTGTCCTTCTCTGGTTCGAGCCCACGGGACGACGAACTTATTATCAACTAAAAAATTCCCCCTCGGTAACATATATGAAAATATATTATTTCCAAGGTAGAGCGAATTGATATTAAAGGACGTTTGCAGCTTACTGATTGTATATGAATCACGGGGATGTGATAAAAGTCATATATATATATATATATATATATATATATATATATATATATATATATATATATATATATATATATATATATATATATATATATATATATATATATATATATATATATATATATATATATATATATATATATATATATATGTATATATATATATATATATATATATATATATATATATATATATATATATATGTATATATATAAATATAAGTGAAGTATTTAAAATTATGTGGATTACTGAATTCAATTTGCTTCTCAGAGAGGGAACTTTATGTTGAAATACTCAAGTTGATAAAAAAATTTATTGAGAACATAAATTTTTTCAGTTTCTTATTTTCTATCTGTATTTTTTTTTCATTCCTTAAAATTTCTATTCACACAACCATAGCTACCTTTAAGAACAATTCAAATTATATTTGGAAGATTCGAATATCTAAATTCTTGATGATTTCAACCGCGCAATAATGTAAATATGCAATAATACATACCTTTATTTATATATATAGTAGAAGGTGAAGACAAATTTAATAGAAATATATATTCGGCGCATGTCGTCGAAAGAAGAGAGAGAGAGAGAGAGAGAGAGAGAGAGAGAGAGAGAGAGAGAGAGAGAGAGAGAGAGAGAGAGAGAAATATAATTTTTTGTATTGCTCGCTCAAAGAATATTGGTAATAGACGTCAAGAGACTCATGACATAAGAGTATCTGAAATTGGAAAAGCTAATTTAGAACCGAATGAATTTAGAATTTCATAGCTGCCAAAATGTAATTATGTCGAACAACAGTAACTGTAATTTAAAAGACAAAATAAAAAGCTTTCATTGTATATTGATATGTGTGAGTAGATGAAATCAAATGCGTCAGTATATGTATATATATATATATATATATATATATATATATATATATATATATATATATATATATATATATATATATATATATATATACATATATATATATATGCATATATATATATATATATATATATATATATATATATATATATATATATATATATATATATATATATATATATCTGTGTGTGTTTGAGTTTTGGATTTTTACAAGTCTGTGCATGAAAAAAATTCATATATTTAAATAATATATATATATATATATATTTAATAATATATATATATATATATATATATATATATATATATATATATATATATATATATATATATGTATATATTCATATATATGTGAGAGAGAGAGAGAGAGAGCTTGTATGTACGCATGTATTAAAGTTAGGACCAGGTAGAAGATCAAGACAAGCGGCGAACCTCAAGGTGTCTTAGATTATCAAGTCGCTCACGGCTTGTCTCCTTTGGCATGTGGTAGGTTCTTCAGCGATATTCTGTGTCCAGTTACAAAGATGTTTCATTGTATGAAGAATTAGTCATTCTTCACACTAGGGAATAATTAAAGGTTTGTCGCCCCTTGTTGCGGATTTTCTCATGAGGTTTGGCCATCCAAGTTCTTTACAGAAAACAGAATTTTAATTCCTTTGACCAAGTGGTCCTCCTTTTAGGGACCGGTTATCTCTTTATTGTGAAGATATTTTGTGGCATTTTACTAGAGCTGGCACGTCAGTTTCTTTGACAACCAAGCTTGATTTATCACTGTAATAAATGCAGCAATATTAAACCAACCGCCCTTACTATGGCAAATTTTTTAGTATATAAAAGGTTAACCCTTTGCAGGTACAAATAGTAGTCCGAGGAACAGCCCATTGGGACTTCATACTCTGCTATTACGTCTAAACCTGATGGCATCTAATAGGGACTTTCGTACATGGCACGAAGGACGAGAAGGCCTTTCATTTTCTGTTTTGGGATATCAACTGTGGGATGCTGTTATCTTCAAATACTTTTTAGATAAAGTAAATTAATGTTTTTGTAGACGGCCACGTTAGTGAAGCGTGACTCTTCATTATAGGACACTATAGTACCATCACTTTTGGTGATTTTCCAACATCAATGAATCCTGCTGCAGTAGATTTACAACAGTGTGTGGGATGACGGATTTCAAGAAGTGACCACACTTCGTGGCCTGGTGACAAGAAGCTGGACAGATCTGCCTACCGGTAGGGAGGAAGAGAATTCCAGCTTTACAGGTTTTCTTCTTATTATTATCTTAATAACAACCCAGATCATAATAACGATAGAAGCAGTGAATGTATGCTTGTTTAAAACACCTTCTTGCTTCTAAATACTTACTTAAAAAGCACAGAATTATCATAGTTATGAGCATTTGAGTGTGGAATGCACCCACACTTATATATACATACATGCGCGCGCGTACACACATATGTATATGTATATATATATATATATATATATATATATATATATATGTATATATATATATATATATATATATATATATATATATATATATATATATATATATATATATATATATATGTATGTGTGTCACTATGTATGTGTGTTAGTGCATCTAGGCATATCTTTCATAATATAAGAGACACGCAATCGGAACTACAAAGTTCTTTACGTTTCAAAATGAGACCGAATTCATATCTATGAGATAAACAGCATGCAGCCTGGTCAAACACAAGACACCGGAAATGAGTTTTCATGTTTTGGATCTAGCTTTGTTGATTTGACCTCATATCTTTATCCTCCAGTAACTCTGATATTACTAAAATGTTTCAGCAGTCTGTTTATGTATATATTTATATTTATGTATATATATATATATATATATATATATATATATATATATATATATATATACACACTGTATTTATATATATTTTATATATATATACAGTATATATATATAATATATATATATATATATATATATATATATATATATATATGTTGTGTGTGCTTGTCTGTGTGCATGTGTGTGTATGTGTGAAGGGTGTATAAAGTTATCTTGTTTGTCATTAGTTAGCTGGTAATAACTCTTCCTTGACACTTGCTGAAAAGTTTATAAGGTTACACCATGAGTAAATGTGGCTGGGTACCTTCGGTCCTACTGATTAGCTGCCCAGTTTCTAAACCTCCATATAATCAAAGTTTTTGAACGGCTGTTGGCAAAACGTCTGAAAAAATATCGTTTTACATCAGAAAGTCACTACCTATTTTCCGTTTTCTTTGCACATTTCTTTACTGGGTATAAACAATAATTATCATGGCAACAAGATCGATCAACAAATTAAAATTCAGATTGCTCCAGTGCTCATATCCAACCTAAAGGGAGTATATATTTCCCGCTACAGCTAAACACAAGGACAGAGGATCCCTTGAATTGATGCGTTCCTGTTGAGCAAAAACCCAATGTTGTGGATTTTGATTTAGTGTTACGATTTTTCATACTGTTTGTTACATGATTTTCCTTTCTGCAATCAGACTATTTAAATGACGTATCTAGTTAAAAATTTGTATTTAGACATTTTTTTCAAATGAAAATAATTTAAACTAGCTGTACAAAAGCAATAATGAGAAATTTTGGAGAATTCATCATAAAACACAAGGATTTTGGCATGAACTATGTATGATTTAACTGCAAATAATTTTGCTTTGCTTAATTATGCTTGCAAATAAGTATAACGGAAACGTAGTAATTAACATCCATATCCCTAGCCGACAATATCTTTTTATGTATCTCATTTTTGGGCTAGAAATTTAGATTGATAATGCTCATTTATGCTTCATTACTTGCATTACAAAGAAATGAGAATTTTGTTAATGTTTGCAGATATTTTAGTTAAATACACAAAGCATAGCTTGCTTTTAGATATAGTTCATTTTATTTCATTATAGCGCATTTACCGCTACTTACAGTGAGAAGTACTGTACTGTAGGTGTTTCTTATAAGTCTTTTCTAAATCCAAGTGATTATCTGTTTTGGGGTGGTCAAGGAAAGATAACTTTGCTTCCACTTCTTTCAAAATTCGTCTGCTAAAGCAGACGAAATTTTGCAGCCTAACCTCGTTAATAGATGTGAATTCTTAATTAACAGTTTGAATAATAGAAAATGCTAAGGTCCTAGTGATATACTGGCATCAAAATACAAAGAATTATTATGCTAACTTTCATTTGACCATGAAGAGTACTTTTTTAGATCATTATAATTTCCGGCAAAATGGGTTCTTTTTAAATCAGCTAGTTACTGCTCTTTTTTCGTTTTCCTTGCATATTTCTGTACAGTGTGTAAACTATGGTTGTCCTGGAAACAAGCTCACACAACCAATCAAAAGTCAACTTTCTCGAGAGCTCAGTATCCAATCTAAATGGAGTATATGTTTCCTGCCAAAACTAAACAGAACTTCAGAGGATCCCCTGAATTTGTGCGTTGCTGTTCAGCAAAAATTGAATATCGTTTTGTTACTTTTTTACAGTTGATTTGATTTTATTCTCTTGTTAATAAAATTTTGTATTGATAGACATTTTTTGAAAATCAAACAGTATAAGAGCAATGAAAATAATGAGAAATTTTGGAGAATTTACGAGTTGACTGGCAATCATCAAATAAGTTAATTTTACTTTGTTTAATTATGCTTGCGGAAACGTAGTAATTAACATCAATATCCCTAGCAGGCAATATCTTATTATGTGTCTAATTTTTGGGATAGAAACTGTTTGACAAATATACTAAATTATAAAAGAATATCTTTTTTAATCATCTGGGTCTTAAGCGATTTCAAGTATTTTTTTAGTTTAGTTCATAATAAGTTAAATTGGCAATTCTCATTTATGCTTCATTATTTGCTTAAAAAAAAGTATTTCTTGAATGTTTGAATATATTTTGTTTAAATAACAGAAGCTAAGAGTGTGATTTTTAATTTAGTTCCTCTTTCTTTTATTATTACGGATTTGGCGCTAGTTTCAATGAGAAGTAGGTGTTCCTTACACATGTTTTCTATATGCAAGAGATTATCTGTTTTGGAGTGTTTAAGGAAAGATAACATTGCGTCCACTCCTTTTAAAATTGGTCTGCTAAAGCAGACAAGATTTTGCAGCCTAGCCTCGTTACTAGAAGGAAATAATCAGTTAACAGTTGAAATAATAAAAGATGCAAAGGTCCTGGCGACATACTAGCATTAAAATACGATAAGTCATCCTGCGAGCATAAAGCGTACTTTTTGAAGATATGTTTTCACAGCAAAATGGGTTCTTCTCAAATCAGCTAGTTACTGCTCTTTTTCCGTTTTCCTTGTATAATTTTGTACCGTGTGTTAACTGTCGTTGTCATGGAAACAAGCTCACACAACCAATCAAAAGTCAACTTTCTCGAGAGCTCAGTATCCAGTCTAAATGGAGTATATGTTTCCCGCCAAAACTAAACAGAACTTCAGAGAATCTCCTGAATTTATGCGTTGCTGTTCAGCAAAAAATGAATAGGCTATCGTGGATGTTGTCAGTTTTCTTTTTTTTTTTTTTTTACTCTTCTCTTTTCGGCAAATTCTTTTTAACCAAGAGAAATTATGTAGAATTTAGATTTATATTTGATATGACCCATATTGTAAATGCACACTTAGTTTTTTTTTTTGCTTTGCCTAATCATGCTTGCCAGTATTTATGTATCAGAGTTTTTTTTTTTTTTTTTTTTGCTACAAACTGCTGGTGATCAAAACTTTGGTCAAAATCATACTACTTTCCGGCGTTATTAAACAATTCTGTGGGCTAACTAACTTAGGGTAGTTCACAATAGCAATTGTACTGTAATGATGCACAATCGCTACACTGGGTAAGTTGTCCTTTATGAGTATGAATCTTTCGTATAATAGTAATTCAAGGCACGTATAAAAGTAATTCATTAAAAGCATATAAATTAAAAAATTTACATATATACACATATAAGTAGCTTTTTTGTTCCTCTTCTATTTTCTTGCTAGCTGAAGCTTTTCCGCAGGCACTCTGCAAATGTTATTGCAAGATATTGCGAATCAGGTGTAATATGATTAATTTCCAGAGCTGTTAAAAAATGACGTGCCTTGGATTCACAGGTTTGCAAATAATTTTTTTTCATTTCACGTAAAACATTCATCATTCTGTAGTTACACAGACTCTGGAATATCTTGTCATTGAAATAGGTCTAATGAAGCTTTTTGAGGATTTCCGCTTAAAAACTGAATATAGATTTTCAGCACAGCAAGCTGGATGCTGAACTTGTGAGGTATGTGGTAGCAAATGTTTTTCATAAACTGGAGTTTAGTGCATAGCGTTGAACCTCTCTCTTAGGATTAGCTGTAGATGGCAAATTACTCTTCCCCATCAAAATAGCTCAAATATTTGATAATTACAGGGACTGCTCGGATTTAATTTCAAAATAAGAAAATTTGGTAACTACAGAATTTAATCATATCGTAGACCACGCTTTTCGTCGACCATTGTCAACTCTGGGAGGATTGCAGTAGCCTGCAAAATACCTGTCATTTCAAAAATAAAAAAAGAAAGAATCCGAACCCTTAAATCAGGTAAATTATACATGTATACCTACATTATCCTTTTAATCTGTTGTGAGAATTTATTTCCCATAAAAATGAGCTGTCTTTTGAAGACTTGCTAACCCCCGTACGGGGTTAGTGTCGTCAGTGCACCTCACGTGGTGCACACTAGGAATTACGAAAGGCTGTCTGCAGCGTCCATTCGGCTTCTGGTTGCACCTACTTTTTCGCCTTTTACTTTAGCTCCATTCCGCTTCCGTCTTTAATCTTTCTGTTCAAGGTCTCTGATTCCCTCTTTTCACTATCTTCAGCTCTGAATGGCTGCAAGTGCCCTAGCGCTTGGCTTTATAGTCGAATTTTCTTAAAATCAGTTAAGTATTGCGCAATTGACCCAGTGCACTGAATGCGGAAAAAACGAGAAATTCTTGTAATAGAAGTTTTTCTCTCAAGGGGGGCCTATCTTCTTCCAAACTATAGCTTGTGTAACGAATGAGGGAAAATATAACAGTTGCCATGCAATTATACACAGTGGAACGTCCAAGGATCCTGCAATGAAACGAAACTAAAGTAAGTGAAAAATAATATATTTTGTATCAGAAACTGAGTGCACCTTGAAACATTTCCTTTATTTTCAAATATATAAAACTAACAATACATCAGACAGGATACAAATTATCATCGAAGTTACTTCGTCGTTACCCAGCTTGATAAAAAAGCTGTCAGTACTGGTTCTCTTCCGCTGAAAGAAAACATTTAAATTAATAAAATAGCGGTGCTATCATTATACTTCCTTCTTAAATCCTTGAATTATTTTCAGACTTACCTATAGACTCCCACAAGGAGTTCAGTACACTTGCTTAAAATAAAGTTAAAGGTTTGTGCACAAGTAGCATCTGATAAAAATGTTTAAGAGAGCAATAAAAGTTGCAAACTTTTCGGCCACCAACCATCCCCGAGTTAACAACTTCCTTTACGGTCAAAGACTGCTCAGTCATTTGCCCCTAACAGGAAACGCTTCACATTGCTAGGTTCCTGTGGGTGCATGATTTGCCGTCGAAAGGCCCTGTATAAAGGCAGCATCTATAAAGAATATCATTAAGTGTATTTATCACCTGTTTTTATCATAACTTCTTTAGGTACGCGACGAAAATCATCTGCTATTTCCATTCTTATTGTTTCATTTTCTCTAGATTACAACTGTCTTTTCTACGCCTTCCACGGCAATAAGAACGGGAACGGGGATTAAAAGTCCATTATCTTTCAGGCCAATAATCAATTTCATGTAGAACAAGAACTTTAAAAGGTTCCTGAAAAGAATTTAATATTTCTCTTTTATACATTAAAATTTACACAAATGTTAAGAATAGGGAGGGTGAATAAGTTATTCAGTACATTTTCGTTATGAGAAAGAGTACTCTTAACACTTCATAACAAAGAATAGTCAGAAGTAGTACAGAAAATGTGGCTGATGAAAAACTATGATCATAAACAGATCAAGGCTTCTCTTCCAAAATACGAGGAAACTAATAGTAATGTTTGCTCTACTACCATACCTATATCGTTGATAACAATATATAAGGAATGACATACGCGAAATTACACACACGCACACACACACACACACACACACACACATATATATATATATATATATATATATATATATATATATATATATATATATATATATATATATATATATATATAATCATGAAGCTACAAATGTCGTTTAATATCAAATTCACGCTACCTCGAGAGTATCTCCGATAGAGAATTATCACCGAAGGGGAATTTATATAAGTGATAAATGAACAGGTACCACTGGGACGCGAACCCTTGACATGGACCCATTCAACGACTCCAGTAGACGTTACCACCGCGCCATCAAGAGAGGTATAAATCATTACCGAGTCTGCTGTACTGTTTTTTCCGTCGTGAGCGGGAAATTGTACTTAGCCTCGGCAATGACCCACCTCCGCCATGATAGTTCGTTGGTACGTTTGGAACACGCAGCTCTTGTTATGAAATTTTTATCACACCGTGATTTATATACAATCATGAAGCTACAAATGTCGTTTAATATCAAATTCACGCTACCTCGAGTATCTCCGATAGAGAATTATCACCGAAGGAATTTATATAAGTGATAAATGAACAGGTACCACTGGGACGCGAACCCTTGACATGGACCCATTCAACGACTCCAGTAGACGTTACCACCGCGCCATCAAGAGAGGTATAAATCATTACCGAGTCTGCTGTACTGTTTTTCCCGTCGTGAGCGGGGAAATTGCTTAGCCTCGGCAATGACCCACCTCCGCCATGATAGTTCGTTGGTACGTTTGGAACACGCAGCTCTTGTTATGAAATTTTTATCACACCGTGATTTATATACAATCATGAAGCTACACATGTCGTTTAATATCAAATTCACGCTACCTCGAGTATCTCCGATAGAGAATTATCACCGAAGGGGAATTTATATAAGTGATAAATGAACAGGTACCACTGGGACGCGAACCCTTGACACATACCTATTCAGCGACTCCAGTAGACGTTACCACCGCGCCATCAAGAGAGGTATAAGTCTTTACCGAGTCTGTTATACTGTTTTTCCCGTCGTGAGCAGGGAAATTGTACTTAGCCTCGGCAATGACCCACCTCCGCCATGATAGTTCGTTGGTACGTTTGGAAACACGCAGCTCTTATGAAATTTTTATCACACCGTGATTTATATACAATCATGAAGCTACAAATGTCGTTTAATATCAAATTCACGC
>NC_089791.1:60632882-60637882 GCF_040412425.1 Macrobrachium rosenbergii
GCAGGATTTTTTTCTAAATCGAACAAGAAATCACATACTTTGAGCGCAAAATGAACACTACACAAATATTATTTTGAAGATAAAATATCAGAAATAGAAAAAATGGAATCAAAAGTTGGCGTTGGGAAAACTGAATATAATTTCTAAGATTGTAAGTACACACACACATGTATATATATATATATATATATATATATATATATATATATATATATATATATATATATATATATATATATATATATATGTATGTATATATATATATATAGATAGATAGATAGATAGATAGATAGATAGATAGACATTTAGACAGACAGACATAGGTTTACATGTGTGTGTATTTATATACACAGAGTTTTCCCAATGACTACTTTCAATCTTATTTTTTATGATTTCAGATAGTTTATCCTAAAAAAAAACCCTCAGGGAAGGCTTTGTCCCAGCAGAAGCTACAGTGACGCCACTTCCTGATTTATCTAGTCCCTGAAAGATTTGGTTCCACTAAAATGGAAAAGAGGTTGCCTTGGCAACTTGAGTCTTAATTATGTCTTACTTGGGAACGCACGCCGTAGTCCTCCATGGAATGGTCATTGCTGCGGACGTCAGACTTTCTTCATAACTTAATTTTGGATCTCAAAATGTAGGCAAAAAATGTACTGGTCACTTCTGCCAGATAAGTATGTAATTGTAATAACCGCAGTAAGCTCTTAACTTCTCGAACTATTTATGCATTTGGATACACTTGTCACTACAAAGCCTGAGATCCAAAAGTAAGTCATGAAGCAATTCTGACGTCCGCAGCAATGACTATTCCATGGAGGACTACGGCGTGCGTTCCCAAGTAAGACATATTAAGACTCAAGTTGCCAAAGCAACTTCGTTTCCATTTTGATGGAACCACCTCTTTCAGGGACTAGATAAATCAGGACAGCTGAAGAGTGGCGTCACTGTAGCTTCTGCTGGGACAAAACCTTCCCTGAAGGCTTTTTTTTCTATTGGGATGTCCCCTGGTCCGTCAGGATATATTCTTCCATAGGGCAGTGGTACTGTACCTTAGCAAGGCCAACTTACAGGCTGAGCACTCTGACCTGCTCCTAGACGAGTCTTTGCACTTTACACACACACACACACACACACACACACACACACACACATATATATATATATATATATATATATATATATATAGATAGATAGATAGATAGATAGATAGATAGATAGATAGATGTAATGTACATACGAGTATATATACGTATATTGTATGTGTGTGTGGGTGTATGTATCCGTATATCTACGTATGTATGTATGTATGTATGCATATATAACTATATGAATACATACATATCTATGTCCAAAGACTCAACCCTGTGAATTTTCAGTGATAAAAGTAACCTGAATCGATCCAAGAAGTTCAGAGACCAACTGATGTTTGTCCTTTCGACATCTGATTATTCGAATAATGCAGATCGTAAAAACAATTTTCCTCAAATATTATTCATTGTGTCACTCCGACCTCCAAAAGTTATTGTGTTGCCAGTTATATTTCGTCAAAATTAAGTTAAATCAAGATTAAATTACATTTATGGCAAAATGGACGAGATATAGAAAAATGATCTCTCATGTATATTCACTTAATGATATGCCATTATCAATAGTTTTAAAAATCAAATAATTTAATTGTAATACATTTTTCTACCTATCCATCTAAATGACAAACAAATCTCAACACAGTAAAAATAATTACTATTAAAGCTCTCTTCTTTCTGTCTAAAAGCGTTGATAAGCTTTTTTTTTATTTTTAGCCTCTCAGTCTCACGACTTAACGCTAGCTTATATTTCGTTAACACTGATATGAGGCAAATGTTACTATTTTTGTATCATTCAACTTTTCCACCTTCAATACGGCTTATCTTGGCTTAATATTTTCCAGCTGAATTAACTGCTAAACCATTTTTCTTTTCCTCTTCAGACGCAACAATGGTGTATAACTGCATCAAACTGGAAGGAGAGACACATACAGTATGTAAATGCTCACTCTAGTATATTCACTTAATAAACAACTATCAGACATTATAATAAAATTCATATAATTGCGTTAACTGCATAAAAAAATTGACAATAATCCTATTCTTTTTCTTCACAACTGCGCGGAGAAGCTGTTCTCTTCATGTTTCTCCGCCAGAGACAAGCCCAGATGCAATAGCTGCAAGCAATGAAAAAATTCCTGAGAAACATTCCATTAAAACGTCTAAACTCCTGCTTATAGGCTGGAAACGGCTATTGGTTGACAGTTATTCTCTTCTCCAGAGGAAACTATCTTGAAAGCCGATTAGTCTTAGGATCCAGAGTTTGAGGCCTTGTATGAAGACTACGACGTTTCTTTGGCATTTATCCTTCATTTCATCTTCTTAGGGACGTCTTGGCGATCTGTTCACGACACATATCTTGGTTCCATCGCTTCCAGATTCTGTCTTTAGTGCATGATCCTTTCCTTCCATTTAAGGGCGCTGGAAAGAATAACAACCTTTTTATTTAAGTTCGGCCAAAGAATTTTAAGGCTCTCTTCTTCGAAAACAAAATTCAAATCTTTGGTAGTTGTAAAATAAAGAAGAATCAGCCGCAAGGAATAAACTTAATGCTGAAACCAACATAAAGCATACGTATGATCTGATCTTTGCAGCGGACTGGGCCCCTAAGCCTATTTAGCATTGCAAATAAGGTTCGCTCGCGAGTGGAGGAAAACTAAAATTATTCATGGTTCTATTCGTTGTTTGTTGCATTCTAATGTTTATACGCATAACCTGTGCGAGGATCTCAGTACCTTAGCTTACGTTCTCCTAAAAAAATAGATAATTAAGCTTCTTAAGTGTTAGTTTTCTTAGAAGACTAAAGTATTAAAACGCTAAGAAAAAATATATGATGAAAAAAGATAAATCCAAAGAAACACACCGTAATTTCAAATCCTCTCATTATCATTTCACTTGGTTCAAATTCAGTATATAAAGAGATTCACAATCAAACACTTACAAAATCTGACATAAAGCCCATCCATCCCTCTTTTAGCATCACATAAAATTTCCAGATACATCACAGCAAGAAAATTATTTAAGATTTTATCCGAGGAATAGTACCGAGAAGCTCCCCGATTGAATGAGAAAACGTAAGGGCGGGAAATGGGGAATAAATTAAAGTATAAAAGAGTAGGAAGACCTGCTCGGTATTTCTGTAAGCACCAGATGTCATGCTTTTTAAAGCAGAGAAACATATAATAACTGGGACACGTTGCATGCACAATCATGATATAGGAAGGAAAGCATCCTTGGCTTTTATTTAAATCTTTATTAAGCTCCTTTGAATGTATCACTACATTTTTTATTTAGACTTTTCATTGCGACGGCTCACTCTGCAAACACACCCACAAATTTATATATATATATATATATATATATATATATATATATATATATATATATATATATATATATATATATATATATATATATACATATATATATATATATATATATATATATATATATATATATATATATATTCAACAGGCTGATGTTTCTCGAAACACAGCAATAGAATGAAGGCAGGGGAAGCACACCAACAGGTCAAGAAAGTCATATTTACTCAGTTGCAACGTTTCGAAGCCAACCAGCAGGCATCATTTTCAAGCTGCAAAGTAATAATACCTAATAAGTACAATAAAATTAAATGACAAATATTAAAATACGCAATATAAGTTACATTAAAATAAACACAGTTAAAAATATGAATAACGACCAACCGTTGAGTGTGGAGGCAGAGGAAGGACTGACCAAAAACGTAAACAGTTCACGAGAGATCAAGAGGTGTGGACTTGGCATGGGTGCTCAGTGAGGGAACCAGTTTTTTTAATAAACAATGATTCATTAATTGTTGAAAGTTTATGATAAGAGGCTCTGCCCAAAACCTTAAAGTCTTTGTACTGAATAGAATATTTGCATTTATCGGCAAGATCCCTTATGTTGGAAAATTCGGGATTTGAAAGTTTAGTGCCAGTTCTATAGCCGACAGCTCTATGACTGTCTATTCGGACTTTAAGTAACCTATGCGTCGATCCAATACAGGTTCCTCGATTACATCGCGGACAAGTAAACTTATAAATAACACAAGAGGTCATTAAAGGTTCCAAGCTGCCTTTGAAGCTGAAAAGGCTACCGATATTCCGTGGGTTTGTGGGTATAATTTTGATTTTCACGGCAGGGAGATGACGGGATATTAAAGACTGGAGTTCTATATAAAAGACTGTATCGTGAATAAAAGGAAGACTTAAGAATTCATATGAGTTCAAAAATACTATTCTTGCTCAGGACTCAGATCTTGTTATGGTGAGCTACGATGTCAAGTCTTTATTTACGAATGTACCTGTACAACAGACCATTGATATTGCTTTCCATAAACTTTTTCTATGGATGAGTCTCGTTTTAGTGGGTTCTGTAAGAACAATTTCAAGAAACTTTTAGATCTAGCGGTGCGGGACACCGTTTTTGCTTTTAATGGTTGTTCTTACTCACAAATTGATGGTATGGCTATGGGCTCTCTACCTGGACGCATCTTCGCCGGTATCTTCATGTGCTCGCCGGAAGAGCAAATGCTTGATACTTGTCCCCTTGGTTACCATCCACTATTTTATAAGCGGTATGTGGACGACACGTTTGCCCTTTTTAAAGTCAGTTTGACGCCGAGAGATTTTTTATTTTCATCAGTTCATTTCACCTTAGTATTAAATTCACGACTGAACACGAGACAAACAACCAGTTTCATTTTCTACATATTTTAATAACACGAGCCTCTCAAGGCTTGGCTTTTTCTATTTTGAGAAAAAAGACATTCACTGGTCTTGGTACAAATTTTTATAGTTTTTGTTCTGTTGATTTTAAGATTAATTCCGTATTAACCATGCTTCACCGAGCCTTTGCTTCATTCTCTAGTTGGCAGGCTTTCCACAATGA
>NC_089791.1:60640382-60735382 GCF_040412425.1 Macrobrachium rosenbergii
TTCCCCTTCATACATTGCACCATTCGCCTATCTCTGGCATGTTTTTTTTTTCTTTTTGCGCTCAAGGACCTCAAGTAACTTATTCTAAAACACCGCCGAACGTTGTTTTTACGTTGCCAAACAACCTTAAAACTGTTTCCACCTATGCCATTTTTTCTATATTTAATCAGTAGATATAAAAACTTACCAGGAACACCGTTTTGTTTTCATTTGCCTTTAATATACGAACTTTACGTTTATGAAATTTTCCTACTATTGTTTACACTTTACGTACTTAAGAGTTAGTGCAACTTTCGCAAACCTTTTGCGTAGCTTCTGCTGCCTTCCTTCTTCTTTTTTTCTTTTTTATCCCGAAAGTCATCTTCTTGATCATATTACCTGCTATATTTACTCCTGCATGTCAGTCCAAATTATTCACTTCCACTCTTCCACCTTCCTTACTAACATTAATTCCTCCATATTCAGGACTTCCACTTACCCAGGTAAAGGGATGAGATGAGTCAGAAGAAAAACAGAGATTAACATTCAAGATATTAGTATAAAGAACAAATTTGGGATATGATTATAATATAGATAATGAGATTTTTGCAGGTAATGCAGTGTCAGTTGCAGGCAGGGCGGACAAGCTACAGAAAACAATGAAAGAATCTGGAATCGTTGGCAACATGACAAAAGTTGAAAGTTGTTCTCGCAATACACCTATCTGTCTATCGGTATCTATCCATCTATCTACGTCTATACACGTAAGAATTCTCTTAAAAATTGTACTTTCATTCAAGATCACATTTCATATTTAAAGAATTCATGCAAATTTTTTTTTTCTCAGTTATCCTGGTAGACATAGCCTAATTATACCTTCCAAAACTTCCCGGCAAAAGTTGCTTTGGGCTTCTCTGTTTCCCCTTTTTCCCCTCAAATTGAAAAACACCGCAGAGGGTAATGAAAATAAAACTGGACCTTTGGATGAAAACCCAAGCGTGGTTCTGCTAATTGAAAAACTTTGGTTCAGGATATTTTGATATCACTGATCAAAGGATTCTGCTACTAATTACTTCGCTGACCTCCATTTATCATCTATTCCCTTTTTTGTGCATTCATGAAACTGAAGGTATAGGTTTATTTAAAGGCGTTTCAAAGATCGTTTAGTTTTTCATGTGGAAAATCAAAATATTCTTCAAGGAATAATTTGCACGCCTTCGAATGAAAGGAAGTTAGCCTTCCAACAACGTCAAGCCTCATGAACCTGAGGCAGCATAATTGTCAATTTTAGATAATCTTAATTGATCTGACGAGTAGTAAACAGAGAGAGAGAGAGAGAGAGAGAGAGAGAGAGAGAGAGAGAGAGAGAGAGAGAGAGAGAGAGAGAGAAAGAGAGAGAGAGAGAACAGTACATTTTCTCTTTCTTTGATCCCTCATGGCCGAGGGGTAAAATAAGGGTTAGGATACAAAAGACTTGAAAGAGATATCCAGTCGTAAAATATCTGTGGAAAGAAGTAAACTTTTCTTCATCACGACTCACTCATCACATCCTTTTAAAATGGCCTAATTGCTTTCCACCATCAGAGTGCTTCGGGACACATTCAAATTACATTTATGTAAGACACATGGAATTTATATTTTACAGATGACAGTTATCACTTAATAGCTTTACAATTCAATTTTTATATCACTGACAGAATATCTATTGCTAAAGATTATTTATCCAAGAAGGAAACTGATCATACATTTAAAGCTTTCGAAGCTATGGCAGCTATGCGCTTACACCTGGTAAGGTGAATTTTATAAAAAAGCATCATTTTCACAGAGAAGTAATAACCTTTCGCTCGTTGGGGCAAACAGAAAAGTGAGAATTCCAAATCTGATCCAAGGTACTGATCAGTAGCACAAGACGCACTGTGCATTAGATAATGTTTTCAAGATCTCAAAAGTTGCCTTCTAGGAGGCAATGTAGTATTAGCCACTACTGGGGTTGCGGTCACGAAACATATCAAGTCATAGTAGAGTGCTTCAGACTATAGATAAGAAGCCCTGCTCTATAGTCAGGAACCAAGACAGTTAAATATGCAACGATGCAGTATAAGATGAAGGTAGGATCATCAATCTTCGGTACAAGTACTTTTGCCTTCAACTCACTCTTTGGAAGAAAAATCAGGTCAGTTATGGAAGCCTGATACTTGATTCAGAGAAAAGTCTTCTAGGACATAAATATTTGCGTAAGGTAACTTGAATTTCTTTTTACCGATATGAGTTGCACGGTCAAGATAATTCATTACCACAAGAGGGGCAAAATAAAAAAAAAAACAAGTAATATAAACCTTGAATTTTTCATGAGATTGTCAACAGTGGTAAAGAAAGCAATAAATTTTGTAGTAGTAGTATGAACACTAACTCGAGACCGTTTAACAACCGTTTAACACAATTAGAGAATATAAAAATCCTATAAGCGAATTCAATCATTTCTGATATAAAGTATAGTCAACAAGCCGAAGCAAATGCACCACACGAGGCTGAGGCAACATTTCAAGAGTGGTACTTCACCAAGCGAGAACGTTAATGATGACTTGAAATATAAAGAGAAAGCAGAAAGCATATTTTCTCATAATCGACCAAGTACCTGTTACACTCATAACATGTCCAACTCAACTTTTCAATAAAAAGATGGACGTAAATTAAAATGAAAAAGTGTGTTCAACAGAACCGACACTGTCAGTGGAACTGTCATCTAAGGCAGGTTTACCACAGCCCGAGGTTTGAGGTTAGGATTACACTGTCGCAGCCTAGTGTATTACAATTGTATGGTGAATTAAAAGAGACTCTACTCTCACAAAAACAGAAACATTTCAATCATTTAGAAAAACAATTAAGGAAAAATAATTTGATCGACCCATTCCACCTGCACTATCATTACTGAGGAAAGCAGAGCAAAGCGAGTCAAGTTATAACGACACTTTCCCGAGTAATCTGCCCTCTTTTCAGTATTAGTGGAAGTGGCATCATAACTTATTTTTAATTCCTCGCAAGTAGTTCTCGTCTCCTGTCGTTATTAGTATATAGTAAGTTAGCCACACCGTAGAACTGTGTCCCTGTGAGTATTTTGGGAACTGAGAAAATGTAGTGTTGATTTGATCACCTTGTTAATTTACGATATTTTTACATTTACTTTAGGTTAGAGAATTGCAGGAACATGGTTAAGAGTGTGTTATTGCTCTTTCACACAATACTCGTTCCTGAGCAGAATACCATGTTACATCAGTGGCACAGAGAGAGAGAGAGAGAGAGAGAGAGAGAGAGAGAGAGAGAGAGAGAGAGTAGGGGTGGGCGGCTGGGGACAGATTATTGACCGACATTTCCGATACGAATATATGGTAAGTTGCATTAGGTTTTCTTTTATTTTATTACAAGTTGCCGAAAACTTAATGGAAGACTGACTATGCAAAAATTGGAAAAAGGTCACTTCACTGGTGATGTGCTCTAATAATATAACTTGTTGCTGGTTGAAACGAGAGGATAAAAGAAAAAAAATAGGATTTACTGTTTCAGAAATACAATAAGGTGTCGTGGCGTATAATCACGTATCGATGTATCGAGCAAGTTTGACAACTGAAAAGGATTAACGTTGGTGTTCTCACGAACATGAAGACCACCTTAATTCTTGAAGACTCCAGTCATTTTGCTTTATCACGAACTCACTGTCTTATAGATGGCCATTTATTCAGAGTAATGGTTTCCAGTAATGCCAGACAATCACTTTGGAACTATTTTTTTTATTTATCATATTTAACGAATTATTATTGGTTTCGACAGAATTCAGATTGGTTTAATCAGCGTTCATACTTCGGTCACCAAAGTTACAGCTTCTGAAAGTATGTCTACTGTATGAATATACATATTGGAACAATTTGGCTTTAATTATGCTTCCAGTTGGTAAAAGTCTAGAGATTTTCGCAGCAGCATATTTTTTTATGTTACCTACAATCTTTCAAGCACTTCTGCCTTAAACTATGCTAGGTTGACTAACCCAAGTTGCCACATTGAGAAGACAGCCAGTAATACACTAAAGATTAGCAGGCAGCCGTATAAGGCTGGGCAGACCAGTCGTTATGCATTACACTTATTACTTTTAGTTTTTTCTCCCCACTTTTAATGGCGTTCTGTGGTAATAAGCTTTTTATTATGAGTAGCTCGCAGTACTACAATTTATAACTCATGCACAATGCTTGTAAGAGACTTTGAAAATCTTTTTCTCAATGAAGTTAATATGGATTGATTTTTACTCTAAAGTCATTCATTACACCTGGCCCAACAGCAAGGTTTGGTGCAGACTTTAGGGTTTCCGACCTCATTGTTGTTGGGAAACATCTTGAACACCAAGGTAATTTTGAATCCATTACAGGTAGCCTATATAGTAAATTATTAATACTAAAATCGACAATACTTCACCCTAAGTATACTCAACTCAAGTTACTAACCGCTCGTTAAACTACATTTAGTTCTCTTCCGCTCAACTCCCTATTTTAATATAGGTGACTGGTAAACTTAAGAACTTATTTGGTTATAAGAACTTTGCCTAACATTCAATTTTGGATGGTGTTTTGTCAGTTGTGTCAATAATAGTTCGGTGCTAATCTTGTTTCAATCAGTTAACTAATAAGAACCCAAGCAGAACACGACAGCACTTCTTCACGTTAATAATAATGTAAATAATCATTATTAGTTATTAATATTTATTATTAGTATATTAATGATGTTAGAGAATGTTATAAAGGTGATATAAGGATTCGGACTTGCTAAATAAATCGTTAAAAGTATTACTGGAAAACAGTGTTGCCATGCGTAGGGAGATTCCCCTACGGGAGGGGAAATCCGCTGTACGTATGGCGTAGGAGACCCACGGGGAAAATTACCATTGTGTAAGGGAATGTAGGGGAATTTCACTTATTTCCCGTATAGATATGTTTTTTCTTCGATATCCTAGATAAAAACAAATAGAAATTATACAATTAACATAAATAGCATCCATGAAAAATATTAAACAGCCCAACATAACAATGAAAGCATTAAAAGCTCGGCATTTACTAATTCTAAGGGATAGCTTGTTCCAGGTTCAGGTTTGTGATTTTGAATCTCGTTTTAACTTCAGGCTAGCCAGTTCCTGATAAGGATTGTGAGAGGAGCTTTATTATTAATTATATAGACGTTGTTTTGAGATTTCTTTAATTATGCCTAAAGTAACTGAAAAAGGTTACCGAGCACAAAGATATAGGAAGGAATGGAAAGAGGAGAGCTGGACTTTAGGATGCTTATCGAGTGGAAAGCACGATGGAAAGGCTTATTGCAAAATAGCCTAAATGATAAGGAATTAGTGACGAGACAATCGGAACTCATTGGTCTGCGAAATCGGATTCTCATATGTGTTTTGCTAAAGGAGTGACTACAACTCAGCTAATGACTATGTTTATTGAACTAAAGGATGACTGTAGGATTAAAGCAGAATTGAATGATGTTGCTCCCTGTAGGTGGGTGGTGCTGTCAGTGGACCTAATGCGGTGCACTGTAGGCATTACTTAAGGTTCTTTGCAGAGTGCCTCTGGCCCCTAGCTGCAACCCCTTTCATTCTTTTTACTGTACCTCCTTTCAGGTTCTCTTTCTTCTACCTTACTTTCCACCCTCTCCTAACAATTGATTCATAGTGCAACTGTGAGGTTTTCCTCCTGCTGCACTTTTCAAACCTTTTATTGCCAATTTCCGTTTCAGCACTGAACGACCTCAAAGGTCTCAGTGCTTTGCCTTTGCCCTAAATTCTATATTCAGTTCAATTCAATTCAGTGCTGTTGCAATGATAGTTAGAAAAAATATTTCTTTTAATTGCCTTGCAAGTCAAGGTACTTTGAAAAACATACAGACAGTGAAATTAATTAAATTCTCAATGACTGAAGGAATTTTTTTGATGTTACATCAATGCTTTTTTGTAATAGAATAATGTGGCATTTATTTAAATTTACTATAAATCCATTAACATTTGCCTTAGAATTGTATTTTCATAGCTTACTTGAGGGGAGTCCCTTTTCCCTCTCACTGATCAAAGGCACTACTGTTACATCTATGAATTTTGCAATTAAACAATGTAAAATGTATTTCCATTTATCGTAAATTCAATATAACTTTATAATTTTTCTTGTAAAATCTAATTTTTCCTCTTTAAAGTAAACAAAGTTCCGTGACTAATTCTTAGTGTTGAATCAATGTTTTTGTAACAAGATACTTTACCATTTATATACATTTGCTAT
This sequence comes from Macrobrachium rosenbergii, assembly GCF_040412425.1. Taxonomy (NCBI): domain Eukaryota; kingdom Metazoa; phylum Arthropoda; class Malacostraca; order Decapoda; family Palaemonidae; genus Macrobrachium; species Macrobrachium rosenbergii. Next base: position 60,646,670 of record NC_089791.1, read on the forward strand.
AAATGCATTAAATGTTCACACATGTTTCCTTTAACAGAGTTCATTTTTCTGTAGCTAAAATTTGGAATATTTATTATCACTATGAACTAAAAGTGTAATACTTCATTTTCACTTATCGTATTGTTATATTAGGTGCTTAGGGGAAAGCAGGGGAAAATTACTTCTGGCGTAGGGGGAAAATGCTCTGAATGGCGTGGTAATACTGCTGGAACACCTACAACTGCTACAAGCTACAACAGATTGAACAGACCTTCGGAGTTAAGAGTACACCTCTAAACTAAAGACGATAATATTATCCATTGAAAGCAATAACATCAGCGTCAGGGTAACTTCGGGAAGCTCCTAGAATAAAGGTAAGATAAAGTATCTGTGCATGCAACGTCTGTATATGCAATTCCAGTAGTTATTTTCGTGATTTTACTTGAAATGGAAAAGTTTATGTAAGAGCCTAGGACCTTAGGCTAGCGATTAGGGGTAAGTTCAGGTGCAATATCTATATTAGAATGCGCCAGATATTAGATAATGTGAAGGAGTTTCGTTATTTTCATGATTTTACACGAAATACAAGACCTAGGACCTTAGGCCAGCGCCCTAGGTTAGGGGTTGGTTCAAAAGTGGCCATTTTCTAATGTTCCTTGCATATCTAATTGCATAGGGTTCCATGCAACATCAATTTATATAATTTCATTAGTTATTTTCTGGTTTTATACAAAATGGAAGAGTTAGGTAGGAGCCTAGAACCTGAGGCCAGCACCCTGATTAGGGTTAAGTTCGGTAATCTAAGCCTGCTGTCCGCAGTGAGGCAGCCTAGTGGCATTTGACGTTTTTCCATAGAACTTACCTGCTGAACAAGAATTTCAAGTAAAATTTTGTCGCATGGTTGTAAATAAAGCGTAATTGACACTTGAAGACTGCACACTGGTACAGTGGGTCCCTGCAATCGGCGCATACAGCTCAAGGGTAAATTACAGTTTAGCTGCAGCCGACGGGCGAAATGTTACCCTAAACTCATGCAAAGCAAGCAAAGCAACACTGAAAAATGTCAACTGCCACAGGCTACCTCAACTGCACACTAACCGTTGCTTGCGATCGGGGCAAAGAAACGTAAACAGTAAACAAATCCGCCATCTTGCTATGTAACCACTAGAGCCATGTTCAGCAGGGTTGAGAAGGTGGGGTATCGTACAAAAGGGGTACAAACTGTAAAGTGACGTAGGACTGTTATGTGAAACATGGCGCTAAAATGAGTTACCCAAAAAATAATAATGCTCCTACATGAAAAGCACTAAAACCTAATAACACCAAAACACAGGTGACCTAACTACCTAATAATAAAGGATAGTTTAGGAACCTTACCTTAAAGGGGTGGAGGGTACAATTCAGCTGCTGCCTTTACGAACGCGTGTAGCCTCGTCTTCAGGTCATCGTGATTTTAAAAATAGGTCACTGCCAAGTACCCGACGAAGTTGTGTTCCTAATATGTACCTAGGCGTCGTCTCACGAAGTTCCTCTCCACCTCCTTCTCAGTAGTATTTGTATGCGTGCCAGTTATTGGGTCCACAGTTCCTATGGAGTGATTGACGGTTAAGGTAATGTAGCCTTCGTTCAGGCAGTCATACTCTCCAGCAATCAGATACAATAGTTGTCCCCAGTACAATGTAGTCCTTATAACTAAGGTAGCAATTGACACGGGTGACGTCCACCATCATGCTTGGTTGAAGAGGAGTGAACTGTGCCGGTGAACTGACCAGAATTGAGGTAGGAAGGATGTGCTGGGGGGGCTAAAAGTATTTCTGCTTTGCTTGGGGTGGTGGAACGCGCGCTGCACGCCTTATCCGGCATTTTTTAAAATAATCTGGCAGGCTCGTATGTTCTGGCAAGCGGTAATATTACGCTGAGCGCCTGGACCACAGGGCTTACAAAATATGTAAAAAAAAGGTTTCTGTTAACATCACCGAGAGTAAGTGGTAGCGAAACGTCCTGCAAGACCCTTCTCCTCCTACCCCATATACATGCTTCAGGTGTCTGCCGACAAATGTAAAGTAATTTTCTAAGTTATTTATGGTAAAATCATGTTGCAAAGAGACGTCAATATATTTGTAAACGGAAAAGTACTGGAAGAAGGTTGTAGGCACAAGCTACAACAAATAGGAAACGGTTATAAAACAGTTGAGCAAAAGGAATACTGTACATGTAACTGAGTTTATGTATCCCCCAAATTCTCCACCTGGGTGAAACGTAATGTTGGGGTAACGTTGCAACGTGATTGGTTGGGTACAGCCACCCGCCAAAAACCCACCAACTACTCTCTCAGTTGGAGGCATTGGATGAACCGAAAGCTCCCTGTAAGACCATACGCGTGACATGGCCTGGAATCAGCAGTAGTAGTGATATGTGAAAAGTAATTTTGTAACGGCTCGCGCTATCCATTTATTCCCTTATTTTTACGATTGCTGTGTTCCAAATGACATATATAACTGGAAATACAACAATAAGTTGCCCAAACCTTTCCCTGCTATTTATCCCACCCAGAACCCTGGATTCCCAATGGTCCCCTCACCGTTAGCTATTCTCGCCAAAGTGTTTTCCCCACCCAGGACCCAGATTCCCAACCACCCTCCCAGGACTCAGATTCCCAACCGGTCCCCCTTACCGTCAGCTACAGTTCTAAGGTAATTTACAGCTTAATTACAGCTGACCGACAAAATATTACTTTAAGTTCTTGTTCAGCAAGTAAATTTCTATAGAAAATGTCAACTGCCATAACCTAGCCCACCGCGGACAGCCGGCTTAGATCTACCGTAAGTTCAAATGCAATATCAGTATTTGAAGGCGCCAAATCTTAATGTGAAATGTGAAGGAATTTATTTTCTTGACTTCTTAGGCCATTTGTATAATCAGTTGCAAAGGGTTGCATGCAACATTTATATTTGCTGTTTTAATAACCCTAGGTTAGGTAAGTATGAAGGTGGTCATGATAAATGTAATTTTTATACTGGTTTTTGAAGATGCCAAATCTTAGATAAAGTGAAGGTAGTCTTTTAGAAAACACCTGTGAATTTAATTGCAAAAAATAAAATTATTTGTAAACCTTAATATAACAATGATATAATTATTTTCCAGAAAACCTTCACCAGGTCAGACTGCACTCTTCTACCAAACCCTAAAATCTTACAACATTGAAATTTATAACATCAGCATCAGGATAACTTCAGATAAATTTTATAGTAAAGGTAAGATAAGTATCTTATATGTATTTGAAGGTGTAAAATTTTAGGAAAAGTTAATGTGAAGGCATTTAAAATAATCCCAGGCCATTTAGTGTTTAGGTTTTAGGGTGACTCCAAGGCATCTTATATCACTTAATTTCAGCCATATTTGTCTCTTATTTAGGTAGGCTGTAAGTATGAAGGTGTTCATATTAAGTTCAATTTTCATATTCCGTTGCATAGAATTGCATGTATTTGAAAGCTCCAAAGCTTAGATAATGTGAAATGTGAAGGGAAGTTTATGTAAGAACCTAGGACCATAGGCCAGCACCCTAGCTTAGGGTTAGTTCAGATGCAATATCTGTATTTGAATGCGCCAATTTAGATAATGTGAAATGTGAAGGAATTTAGTTGTTTTCGTGGCTTTAAATGAAATACAAGAGTTCAGGTAAGAGTCTAGGGCCTTAGGCCACCACCCTAACTGAAGGGTTAGTTCAGAGACTGCCATTTTTTTTTTAGGCCATTTGCATACTCAATTGCGTAGGGTTGCATGCAGTATTTATATTTGTTGTTTATATTACTTAGGTAGGCTGTCATGAACCTTAGCTACCACCGTAGGTTAGGTTAGTAAGTGTGAAGGTAGTCATTAAATGCAATTTTGTTCATGAGACTTACCTGTCAGATATATATATAGCCGTATTTCTCCTCTGAATTTCAAAATCCACGACACACACAGTGGGAGATCAGGTGGTTAGTACCCATTCCCGCCGCTGGGAGGCGGGTATCAGGAACCATTCCCATTTTCTATTCAGATTTTCTCTGTCGCCGGTACTGTCAACACCTGTTTTCAGTACCTCCGTCTTTGGATTTCGTAAACTTGGTTGTCACTTAAGTATTTGTTTGACTTTTGGTTTTTTGACTTGGACTTGTGGCTAGGCATACGCTATTGTGGACTGTTTTGGATTTTGCTTTGTTTTTACTTTGATTAAGATGTCTGGATCTAGTTCTGCTAGTTATAGAGTTTGTTGTGTGCAAGACTGTAAGGTGAGGCTACCGAAAGTTTCGGTAGATCCTCACACTGTATGCTCGAGGTGTAGGGGGCATGTTTGTTTGTTTAATGATCGATGCAAGGAGTGTGAGACTTTGCCTGATGCTAGTTGGAAGACTTATGATTCCTATGTGCGGAAGTTAGAGCGTGATAGGATCAGGAGGACTTCCTCCAGGAGTGTATCAGTGAGTAGGAGTCAGGGTAGTGTTTTTTCACCTGCCAACCCTCCCATAGACGTGGTAGCTATTCTTAACCTTGTAGTTGCCCTGGCCCCGAGGTTGTGCTCCGCGGAAGGATGCCCCTGTCTGTAATTATGACTTCCATTCGTAACCTTGAAGCTAAAATGCTCGCTCTTCAAAGTGCTGTGAAGTGCAGTGATAGTGTTTATGCCCCTAGTGTTGTGGAGGGGGCGTCAGATCGGCCGTATAATGCCTCTGTACCCGAACCTCTGTCGGACTCGGTAATTCAGGGAGTGGGCAAGTCGAAAGCTGCAAGAGGGTTACGCGGACCCCCCACCGATCTGGCGTCCCTTCGGCAGGACCTGTTGACGCTTCCCAGGCTGCCAAGGATCGTGCTCGTGCATGAATCCTTAAGGATTGCTTCTCGTCCCCCGAAGCTTCCTCCCCGCGTCAGGGGTGGAGCTCTCGGAAGCGACCGCCCTTGGAAGAGAAGTTCAGAGAAGGGACGCCACGCCCTTTCTCGAGACGCTCTTTGCTCTTCTCCGAGAGCTGACGCTCTTCTCAAGCGCAGAAGAGGACCAGATGTCAATGGACGATGACGCTTTGAGCGCCCCGTCGCTCCAGGAGAGAGTTGTTGCTTCCCTGTGAGAAGGAAGAAGGCGTCCTCACCTCGTCTTCTCACAGGATCAGCCTCTTCTCCCGAGAAGGACTTCTCCTCGCTCCGGAAGCTTCTGCTAGACATGCAGCGGCAGTTGGCCTGCTTGCGCTCCAGAAGGAGTCAGATCTGTGTCGACGTCGGAAGCGTTCCCGACTGCCGATCAAGAGGTCCAAGCCGTCCCCTTCTCCTTCTCCTCGTTCGTCTTCTTCATGCTTAGCCGCCCAGAAGTCCTTTGCTCACGCACGTCGTCGCAGGATCGCCAATTTCCTTTCTGGATGCTCTCCATGCTGCTAGGCTTGACACCTCCTTCTGGCGCTCTGCATTTTTCTCGCCATGACACTTCTCATGCTGCTAAGCATGACGCTCCTCCTGCTGCTCGGCAAGACGCTCCCCTTGCTGCGCGACCTCGTCAGGACGCTCTTCAAGACGCTTCTTGCTGAGATATTCGTGACCCCTCTCGGACTTCTTCCAAGCAGAAGTCCCTTTTGCGAGTTGGACTGCAAGGGCTTAGACCTCCCGGAGTTTCTCCAATCTCTTCGGTTGCTCCCGTTGAAGAAGGAGAGCTGTCAAGTGCATCGGAGCCTGCAGATGAGGAACAGCCCTCGACTTCATCAGCTTCTTCCGATTACCAGGTCTTGACACGTCTGCTGAAGGACTTGTTTGGGGACAAGTTTCAACCTCTGCTCCTCGCCCTCCTCCTTGGCAGTTAACCTCATCAAAAATCACAGAAGACTTCAGGTTTTGTGAAGATGGCCAATGTCTCTCTCTTTCTACAAAGAGGGCCTTAAGAGAGTTCAGGAGTGTGGATGACCCAGGAAGGCCCAGTGCAAGACTTCTTTCGCCCTGCCTCCGTCAAGATTGAGTGGGAAAGCGGGGATTTGGTACGAGACGGGAGAGGATGTTGGTTGGAGAGTTCCTTCCTCTTCCCAGGGAGACTTCGCCAGCCTTGTGGATGCTCCTAGGAGGTCTCTCCTTTCATCAGCGAAGGTGTCCTGGACGTTGTCTGAAACTGATCACCGTCTGAAAGGTCTCTTCAGAACAATGGCGGTTTTCAACTTTCTGGACTGGTGCCAGGGAGTCCTGGACTTGCAGGCTCGAAGCCCTGACTCCATTAGTCTGGGAGACTTATTCAGCGTCCTAGCTTGCATGGACAAGGCTGTCAGGGATGGTTCCGAAGAGCTGGCTGCCCACTTCTGTACGGGGCTTTTAAAGAAGAGGTCCTTATACTGCAACTTCACTGCGAAGTCGGTCTCTCCTTCACAGAGGGCAGAGTTGCTGTTCGCCCCGATGTCAAGCCATCTTTTTCCCCAGTCCTTGGTCAAGGATACTGCCGCCACTTTGCAAGAGAAGGCTACTCAAGACCTCCTGGCCCAGTCTTCTAGACGTCCAGCAGTCCCTTCGACTTCTTCCCTTGGGCAGGCTTCCAAGAAACAGAAGCCCTTTCGTGGAGGAGCTTCTTCGAGATCGTCCCCTCGAGGAAGAGGTCTCTCCAGAGGTAGAGCCCCTTCCAAACCTAGGGGCAAGAAGTGACTCTGTGGACCTCCAGACACCTGTTGGAGCCAGGCTTCTTTCCTTTGCAAGAGCCTGGAAAGAGAGAGGGATGGACAGTTGGTCCCTCGAAGTCAAAAAGGATACAAGATCCCATTCCTCGACTTACCTCCGTTGTGCACGAAGCCCAAGGATCTGTCGCCCTCCTATCAGCAGGAGAAGCAGCAGATTCTTTTCGACCTGCTCGAGCAAATGCTCGAGAAGAGAGCTGTGGAACAGGTCTCAGATTTACAATCCCCGGGCTTCTACAACAGGTTGTTCGGTCCCGAAGCAGTCGTGGGAGGATGGAGACCAGTCCTGGACGCTTGCGCAGGTTGGAACCATTCGTTCTGAAAGAGAAGTTCAAAATGGAGACGTCCCCAGTCGGGTTCTAGAGCCTTAAGACCAGACGACTGGATGGTCTCTCTGATCTTCAGGACGCCACTTTCACGCCCATACATCCTCTATCAAGGAAATACCTGAGGTTTGTCCTGCGGGACAGGCATATCAATTCAGGGCTCTGCTTCGGGCTACACACAAACTCTGATGGTCTCACGGTGTTAATGAGGAATGTAGCGAGATGGCTTCACCTTGCAGGGATAAGAGTCTCGCTTTATTGGGACGATTGGCTCACTCGAGCCTCGTCAAAGTCGAGGTGTCTGGAGGACCTTCACACGACGTTGGATTTGACGAAGTCCCTAGGACTTCTTGTGAATTTCGAAAAGTCCCATCTGACCCTAACTCAGTCCATTGTTTATCTGGGGATTCAGATGGATCAGTGGCTTTTTCGGAGCTTTTCCGTCACAGGAACGACAGCAGCAGTGCTTTATATAAAGTTTCAGCCTTCCTGGCGAAAGAAACATATGTCAGGGAGGGAATGGGATGAGTCTGCTGGGGACCATTTTCATCGCTGGAGAAGTTTGTTTCGGGGAGACTGCATCTCAGACCGCTTCAATTCTTCCTTGCAGAGAACTGGCAGGACAAGGAGGATCTGGAAGTGTCTCTGAAGATCTCGCCAAAGGTGAAGGATCACCTAAGATGGTGGCTCGATCCCTCAAAGTTGGCAGAAGGCATTTTCTCAACCTTCAGAACTCCTGACTCAGTGTTGTTTTCTCCCACACGGCCCACATCGGGATGGGGAGCAACACTAGGGGGGGAAGAAGTGTCGGGCACCTGGAGAGGGGAACAGGTGTCCTGTTAAGTTCAAATGCAATATCCGTATTTGAAGGCGCCAAATCATAATGTGAAATGTGAAGTAATTTATTTTATTGATTCCTTAGGCCATTTGTATATTCAGTTGCAAAGGGTTGCACGCAACGTGTATATTTGCTGTTTTAATAATGATTTACCCTAGGTAGGCTGCCATGAACCTAAGGCTACCACCCTAGGTTAGGTAAGTATGAAGGTGGTCATGATAAGTGTAATTTTTATACTGGTTTTTGAAGATGCCAAATTTTAGATAAAGTGAAGGTAGTCTTAGAAAACACCTGTGAATTTAATTACAAAAAATAAAATGATTTGTAAACCGTAATATATCAATGATCCACTTATTTTCCAGAAAACCTTCACCAGGTCAGACTGCACTCTTCTACCAAACCCTAAAATCTCATAACATTGAAATTTATAACATCAGCGTCAGGATAACTTCAATAAATCTTATAAAATAAAGGTAAGATAAGTATCTTTATGTATTTGAAGGTGTAAAATTTTAGAAAAGTTACATGAAGGCATTTAAAAATAAGGTAATTTTCGGAAGACTCCAGCCAGCCATTTCCAAAGGTGCCAGCTAGCCATTTTTGCATGAAAAACCATTTTGGATTTTTCATGCAAAAATGGCCAGGAAATGATAAGGTAGTAGAAGAACCTAAAAATACCAACCTAACGTAAACTAGGGGTGTTTACTGGTTACAATTTTGCCGTATTAGTTATGGAGGTGGGCGGGGCTGGTATTGTCTTACCTTACAAGTCCTTATTTTTCTCTGCTATTAGGCATTTGCGAAGGTTATGTATTGAGAAGAAATTTTTGTTTTGATGTGATTTACCCAAGAAAATATAAATTATAAAGGGGAGGTGGCTGGAGACTAACGAAAATAACCTAAAATAATTCCTGGCCATTTAGTGTTTAGGTTTAGGGGTAACTCCAAGGCATCTTATATTTGATTTCAGCCATATTTGTCTTTATTTAGGTAGGTTGTAGGTATGAAGGTGGTCATATTAAGTGCAATTTTCATATTCTGTTGCATAGAATTGCATGCAATATCTGTATTTGCAAGCCCCAAAGCTTAGGTAATGTGAAATGTGAAGGTAACTTTACGTAAGAGCCTAGGACCATAGGCCAGCACCCTAGGTTAGGGGATAGTTCAGATGCAATATCTGTATTTGAATGCACCAAATCTTAGATAATGTGAAATGTGAAGGAATTTAGTTGTTTTTGTGGCTTTAAGCGAAATACAAGAGCTCAGGTAAGAACCTAGGGCCTTAGGCCACCACCCTAACTGAAGGGTTGTTCAAAGACTGCCATTTTTTTAGGCCATTTGCATATTCAGTTGCATAGGGTTGCATGCAATATTTATATTTGCCATTTTATTAAGAGTTTACCGTAGGTAGGCTGTCATGAACCTTAGGCCATCACCGTAGGTTAGGTAAGTATGAAGGTAGTCATATTAAAGGTAATTCTAAGCCGGCTGTCTGCGATGAGCTAGCCTATGGCAATTGACATTTTTCTATGTTATTTTTACCAGCTGAACAAGAATTTAAAATGTTTTATTGGCCGGCTGTAACTAAAATGTAATTGACCCTTGAAAACTGCTTGTCTGTACCATTGGGCAGAGAGAACCACCAGTGGCTCACACACAGCTCAAGGTTAAATTACAGTTTAGCAGCAGCCGACTGGCAAAATATTACCTTAAAGTCTTGTAAAGCAAGTAAAATAAATAGAAAAGCGTCAATTGCCATAGTCTAGCTCCACTGCACACTATTTGAAGCTTTCGTAAACGGGAAACAAAACCTTACCATTTCCGCTTTCAACTTGGGTGGCCTCTATAGGTCGCTGTAGTAGAACGGCGCTGCATGCCTTATCTGCATTTTTAAAGATTACTGCAAGCTCGTATGTTCTGGCAAGAGGTAATTACTTTGAATTCTTGTTCAGCAAGTAAAAGAACACGGGAAAACATCAATTGCCAGTCTCTCGTAGTTCTCGCTAAGCACAGAAAACCGGCAACTAGTGATTGGTGAACCAAAATCTAGCGCATGCGTGTTAAGGCTTAGAAACAGTAGTACTAGTAATGAATGAAAAGTGCCATTGGAACAGCTCCCACTATCCATTTATTCGCCCTTCTTTTTACGCTTGTTTTTCGTGTTCCAAATGACATATATAACAGGAAATACAGCAATAAGGTACTGCAGCCTTTTCCCAAGTTATTTACCCCACCAAAAAAAACAAATTCCCAACGGGTCTCCCTTACTGTTAGCTATTCTCGAAAGGGTTTTACCACACCAGTTCTAAGATAATTTACAGCTTAATTACAGCCGAGCAACAAAATATTACTTTAAATTCTTGTTCAGCAGGTAAAGTTCCATAGGAAAACATCAACTGCCATAGCCTAGCTCACCGCAGACAGCCAGCTTAGATCTACCATATTAAGTGCAATTTTCCTATTCAGTTGCATATAATTGCACACAATATCTGTATTTGAAGGCGCCAAAGCTTAGAAAATGTGAAATGTGAAGGTGAAGGTTTTACATGAAATAGAAAAGTTTACGTAAGAGCCTAGGACCGCAGGCCACCATCTTAGCTTAGGGGTTAGTTCGAATGTGGCCATTTTCTGAGGTCAGTTGCATATTCAATTGAATAGGATTGCATGTAATGCCTGTTTATGCAATTTCATTAGTTATTTTCATGGTTTGATGCAAAATGTAAGAGTTTAGGTAAGGGCCTAGGACCTTAGGCCAGCACCCTAGAGTAGGGGAAGTTCAAATGCAATGTCTGAATTTGAATGCGCCAAATCTTCGATAATGTGAAATATGAAAGAATTTAGTTATTTTCATGATTTTACACGAAATACATGAGTTTAGGTAAGAGCCTAGGACCTTAGTCCAGCACCCTAGATTACATGTTAGTTCAAATGTAGTCATTTTCTTAGGCCACTTGCATATTCAGTTGCTTAGGATTCCTTGCATCATCTGTTTATGCAATTTCAGTAGTTATTTTCATGGTTTTACAAGAAGTGGAAGAGTTTTACCTGTGCCTAGGACCTTAGGCCAGCATCGTAGCTTAGGGGTAAGTTAAAATGTGACCATTTTTTTAGGCCATTTGCATATTCAGTAGTATAGGATCACACGCAACATATATGCAATTTCAATAAAGGTTTTGCTTATTTTTAACCTCAATACTAGAGATTAGGTAGGCTTTCATGAACCTTAGGCTATCATGTTTAGGTGGGCTGTCATGAACTTGGGACTACCATCCTAGGTTAGCTAAGTATGAAGGTGGTATTCAGTTGGATAGAATTGCGTGCAATATCTGTATTTCAAGGGATCATATCTTGAAGTGAAATGTGAAGAAATTTAGTTATTTTTATGGCTTTACACAAGTGGAAAAGTTTACGTAAGCGCTTAGGCCCCTAGGCCAGCACCCTAGCTTAGGGGTTAATTCAATGCGGCCATTTTCTCAGGCCACTTGCATATTCAATTGTATAGGATTGCATGCAACATCTATATATGCAATTTCATTAGTTATTTTCATGGTTTTACAGGATATGGAAGAGTTTAGGTAAGAGCCTAGGACCTTAGGCCAGAACCCTAGCATAGGGATAAGTTCAAATGCAGCCAGTAACATCAGAGCCTATAAATATGGGCTGCAGCGCTTCCAGGCTTACCATTCGCTTATAACAGGACACTATGATTATTTACATTTAGAGCAAGGTATGCAGTGCTCCAAATAAACGTGGGGCATAATTATTAGCTTGGTAGGCAGCAACGCATGTTAGACCATAAATCCATACCTGTAGAGCACTGTAGACGGTAGATTTAAGTTGACATATTTTCAGTGTTTGATAGATTGAAAGGACAAGCAATATTTGATTGCATGACAGAGCCAGTCTGACAGCCTCACTATCACTCATACTGCATTTTCCTGGCCTAAAGAGCATTTGCAGCCAAAATTCTGTTGCTCTTTCAATACACACTGCAGTATTAATGAAATATGCATGTGTGCAATATAAATGACATTTAAACAGCTGCATAGGCAGTTCATATGGCATCATGTTATGGCAGTCAACCTCTTCAGCTATCTTACATATGTCAAAATTATGACTACAGAAATGGGTCAAACCTTCAACCCTTATTTAAATGCAATTTATTTTTTATCACTTAAAGAGATCAATTCAGCATTCTTGGCTTTCGTAACTTAAACTACAATATTTCATTAAAATCATTTATTATATACAGGCATAGTATATATATATACTGTATAATACATACAACAATAATGTAGAACACTGTGCACTATTTTTTACACCACATCCAACATTAATATAGTTAGCCTATGTACAGTAGTTATTCTTTTGCCATTTTTTTTTGCAATCATATAGAAAATATAATAACTAGCCCAGTTGATATAAATATTTCAACAATAAAGCTCGACTGCAAGGCAGATGCACTATGGCATTATCTACTATAATACAGACACTGATGACATGTACATAATATTATAATATGTAGGACATACTGTGAACCATATTAGATAGTCTTGTTGAAATCTACACCTGGTAGCCGCCTGAAGATTGTGAAATAGAATGGACAGATCTCAATCTATTTAGTATTAACTAGGCCAGTAAATTTTTATATATACACATCCAATGTTGACTGAAGTTACGGTCATATGCAAGTAAACCCACGTAACAGTGGTAATTAAAAAAAAAAAACATTTTGTACAATATAAACAAGTACATGGGCACACTATAAATGCTGAAGTATCTTTGCTTTTCTGTTCTTTTGGTTGCTTTGAGTAAGCATTTTTCTGGTCTCGAAATTGAAATAGGAGTAGAGCCTGCAGCAAAGATAGAGCTGGATAATGGAGTTAGGGAGACTTCTGTCTTGATGAGCTGGACAGAACACAACCTTCCTGGAAGGTACCTGCTTCATAACTTTGCCCAGCAGATGAGATAGGATGATGATGCTGACAAGCAGACTGGGGATCTGCTTTTCAAACACCTTTTCCACACGAGTGAGTAACTCAGACAAACAGTCAGAAGGCATGCATAGGTAACAAAAAGCTGAATCAGACAAATATTTATATTACAATGGTCATACACTTTGTAGCATCAATATAGCTGTGATTCTTGTACAACTTTACGATTGAACTCCCAGCAGTTTCCCCATATTAAGCCTGGTGCTGCAGTCAAATGTCACTAGACTGCCCTGCGTGCATTGGGAGCGCTGCATACCCATAAACAAATCATGGCTGACACCTTTGTGCTGCAGCTCATATTTATAGGCTCTGGTAACATTTTGCTATTAGATAAGGATTTTTGTAATTTTTAGAGTTTCAGTAGGCTGTCATGAACCTTAGGCTACCACCCTAGTGTAGGTAAGTTTGAAGGCGATCATATTAAATGCAGTTGCATAGAATAATTGCATGCATTATCTACTTGAAGATGCCAAATCTTGAAGGCAGAGTCTTTTAGAAAATACCTGTGCATTTAATTACAAAAATAAATATTACTTGCAATTTGCAAACCTTAAAATAACAATGGTACCATTATTTTTCAGAAAGTATGCCACCAAAGAAATGGCCTTCCTTTGGGACAAAGTCTTCAGGAGACAGAAGGAAAGTAGTGCACAGGGTGGGAGAAACATCAGGTCAGAGGGAGGCTAGACTGGAAGACCAATGGACAAGAGTTACTGCATCCAGAGCAGTGGAAGTACCAGAACAGAGGGAAGCCAGACTGGTAAATATCGGGGTGAGAGCAGCGCATCCAGAGCAGCAGAACTGGAACAGAGGGAGGTCAGGCTCTGACCAGTGTAGGCGACAGTTTCAGGAGCCAGAAGGAAAAGGAATTTGGCAGATTTGAAAAAAAAGCAGCATTCAATTATAGGCCGGATGTGTTATCACAAGCACCCTCATGTATTCATTGGAAAGCTGGATGTTGTTTGTCAGCACTGTAACGTGCTCAAGTGAAAAGAAGAGGCTCTGGGACTTTGCTGCAGTAATGGACAGGTCTCTCTTCCACTTCTGGTTAGTCTGCCCGATCCACTGCAATCATTCATTTCAGGAGATACGACCACTTCTCGACATTTCCTCGAAGACATTTCCTCAAACATTGAAAGTACAACTCCTGCTTCAAAATGACGACATTTGGTGCAGGGGAGGCTTGCAAGCCAGGCTACATGCTTACCTTCAAAGTTCAAGGTCATGTGTGTCTTGTTCTTGGATCTTTGCTTCCTATACCAGAAGCAGACCCCAAGTTTTTTCAGATCTACTTCATGGGCGATGCAACATGAAAGTCAAAATGAGACAGCAACATACCGGACCTTAAGGAAGGGTGCGTTCTAGACCTCCAGTAGTTCCTTCACAGGCATCACAGTTCAAAGGGTGGCTGACACTCACAGGTCCTACGACTTCCTGGGGATATACTCTTGATTTTCTGGCAAGGCAAGGACGGCTACTGACTTCAACATTGGACTGGCAGAGGAAAGAAAGTATCTTCAAACCAATCTGGAAACTGGTGGAGGAAAGGTGTTGTTGTCACAAGACTGCTATGCCTACAGAATCATGTTGCAAGCTTGGGAAGTGAACTATGTTTTGAAGGGCAGCATGTTGTTTCACCAGTTTGTCGTGGAGATGTACTGTATGCCAAAATTTAGAGCAAGAGGCTTTCCCTACATTTGGACCCACCAGCAAGAGTTGCAAGCCACCAACTACATCCACCACCAAAATGCCATTACCAGCGACACCAATCCAAAGGAGTTGGGAAAAAGGGTCATCCTGCTCTCAAGCGTCGTCTCTAGTACCAGGCATATACTCTGCATGCACCAAAGATGTGATGACATGTGGACGTCCAGACCTCTTCATCACCATGTGCAAACCAAACTGGCTGGAAATCCAGGAGCAGCTGCTTCCTCAACAGTCACCTTCCCACCACCATGACCTCATCGTAAGAGTCTTCTAATGGAAAGTGACCAAGACAACAAGATGGTCGGCATTTTCACCAAGTCGCACATCTTTGGAGAAACCCAGTGCTGGATGTACATCATCGAGTGGTAAAAGCACAGCCTTCACCACACTCATGTGCTGTTCTGGCTTCAGAAGATGATCCAGTCCATCAGCAAAGCAAATAGTGAAGAAATTCTGGATCCATAAGAAGATCCCCTACTCTACGCCATCGTCACCAAGAACACGATCCACGGTCCTTGCTGCAACCTCAACCATCCCCTACTCTACGCCATCGTCACCAAGAACACGATCCACGGTCCTTGCTGCAACCTCAACCAAAACTCATCGTGCATGGTCGATGGGAAGAGTTCAAAGAAGTTTCGAAAGGAACTCGTCAGCAAAACGGAAACAGGAGACGACAGCTACCCTGTCTACCAAAGACTAAAAACCAGGAGATGGCAGGTTTAGGGTAAAAATCAACATGAAACTTGGCCAGGAACACCAGCAGGTTGAGTTGGGCCACAGATGGGTTGTGCTGTACAGTCCACTCCTCTCAAAGATGTTTCAAGCCCACATCAACGTCAAGTGGTGCAGTTCGGTGAAGTCTATCAACAAGGGAAGCAACCAAGCCATTTCGGAGATAGACAGACAGACCAGCTCATCCAGGACAAAGTGCAGGCCTTCCAACTTGGCAGGTATATACATTAGCAGTAGAGAAGCTGTCTTGTGAATTTTGAGCTTCCAGATCCACAACAGGTACCTGACCATGCAGAAGCTCAGTGTTCACTTGGAAAAGTGCTGATTGAGTCTATACTTCAAGCCAGATTGGTGGGGCCCGCATTTGCTCCAGTTGCAACCCAAGACCTTCTCTGAGCTGTGTCAGGAAGATGCCTTCGCCAAGATGCTGCTATATCCTGATGTGGCCAAGTACTATGCCTTGGATGTCAACAGCAAAAAGTTCAGGAGGCAAAAGCAGGGCAAGAATGTCAAAAGTTACCTGAAGTCAAATCTATTTACACCTTGGGACTTGTCTACATTTTCCATCCTTCCAACGTCGAATGCTTCTATTGGAGAATGCTTCAGCGCGTTGTGCAGGGACTCACATTGGACCCACATCATTAGTGAGTCTGAAATTGGTGGATTGTCAAGCCGGCGAAACTTTCAGGGAGTCCTGTGAAAGGCAAGGTTTGTTAAAGAGCGACCAGAACTTGGACCTCAATGGTTGAAGCTGCTTTGTTGCAGATGCCAAGGAAAATCAGACACCTCTTCACCATTTTGCTCACCACCTGTGCCATGTCCAACCCCCTTCAGCTTTTGAAAAATTACAGGATGGAGATGAGCCAAGACATTCTGCACCAAGCGAGGGGAGATAATCCAACCGTGTGTTAGGTCTTAAATTGTCAATCTTGTAATGACAAACATGATATTTCTCGCTGATATTATAAAAACAAAATGTAAAAAATGTGTTACCAGGAGCTCTAATGAGTGAGGGGTGTATCCTTCAAGACAGACATGCATGAACTCCAGGCCTCTTAATTCAAGAAAAAACAGACTGTTCTGGAACTTCCAGACGACAGTAATATCGCTGCTTGGTCACCGGCCTTCAAACTACCGTGATTTTGGGAAACTGGCAGTTCTCTTTTTTTTTTTTTTATTCTAACAATACTCCCCTCCAAGGAAAGCTTTGTTGTCCCAAAATCATTGCGTCCACATTCTGAAATTATACAAATATTTGAAATAAACTGAAAATATACAGTAGTTTATTATTTTCACCAAATATATATTTACACATTTTTACTAACGTATACGAAACTTTCAGCAATAGCAGTAGTTGTAAAGAACATTCAAGAGGTTTACCCTCGAATATCAAATTAATATGAGACTAGCAAAACTTGATCATCTAAACCTGTTCACAACAGGCAATGTTGTGAAACAAAAATAAATAATGGAGAGATTCATAATTCTGAATATCTGTGCTCCTTAAGCAACAAAGTTTCCCCTGCAATTAACCTTGGCCAAGATTGTGTGCTGCAGCAATGGGTCTACAGTTACCTCTGGTAACTTCAATACTACACATCTTTGACATAACCTGTGTAAACATCAATATTACTTCACACACCTTTAACTTGAAACCTGTGTCAACATCAAACTGTCCCTTGACCACTACACTTGGAACTGCAATCAATTTAATTTTTTCTCCATCTTAAATTATCGGGATGTCCAGAATGAACATTCTCCCTCCACATCACACGTCTGTTTCTGTGAATAAATCTTTTAAACTTTCTGGTATGTTTTCCAAATACAGTACATTAGTAGAGTTAACAGGGTCAGTTAATTTATACACTACATTACCTACTTTTCCTACTACTACCTACTTTTCCTACTACTTCGAAAGGACCTTTTGTATTTAAATTTACGACACGTTCTTGGTAATAGAGACCTGTCATTACTTCCACTAAATCCCCAATATCGAGGTTATCTTAAGTAAGTTTCTTATCATACCGCTCCTGTGTCTTTGCATATTACTCTTTGAAGATTTTTCAAATCCCTCATGAGCTTGGTTAAGGTAATCTTTCACTTCAAACTCTCCAGACTTGTAATGTAACAAAAGGCCAGCCACTCCCATTTGCTTGCAAACAATCCTAGAATAAAAGGTCTTTTATTAAGGGTGGAATGGACAGAAGTGTTTAAGCTATAATGAACATAATCTAGTAAACGAGGCCAATTTTGAGGATTATCTCTACCAAAATTGTCAATGTAGTTTTTGGAGTACTATGAATTCTTTCAGTTATGGCATTACTTTGAGAACAGTATGGTAATGTCATAGTTTTAATACGAAGACCTTCACAAGCCTGAAGAAAACTGCTATCAGAATAAAACATTTGGACCACTAAACGTCAAAACATACTTGAGCATTGCATTTGTCACAACAGTAGAGGATTTATTTCTTACAAGGTGTAAAAATAAATCTAAGCATCAACCTATGTTATCACATTACGGTATCCAGTATTACTGCCACATAAATCTGTTAAATCCAATGATACTTTTTGCAATGACAAATCAACTTCTGGCAAACTCTGAAGCTTAGACTGGAGACCCTCTGTAGCCTACCTTTCCTTTCTTGGTAGGCTATAACTTGCAAGACTTAGCATACTCACAGCAGTCTTTAACATGGAAGGCCAATAAAATAAGTTGGCTGCTTTACCAAATGTCCTACGAGGACATGGATGTCCAGTTACCTTTGCATCATGAACTACCTTCAGTGCATAATTACATATGTAGGCCTACTAAGGTATTACTAACCTCAGTAACAGGGAACCATCTTCATTAACTTTTGTGCAGTAAAGGTTTCCATCATACATCTGAAAATTCTGCAACAAAGATCGTTGAAGTTTCTTCCCAGTTAACGTTCCACCTTCCAAAAACGCAATTAGCTCTTGCCTGCTCTCATTTCCATCGCACTAAATCCTTCTGATAATTTAACGTGGTCCTCATAAGAAACTGGTGACTACCTGAAAAACTGGTCTAGATAATGCACCAGGGACATAATGAGCTTTTCCAGCTTTACAAGTTATATCGAAAGAATAATCTCTCATCTAAAAACTCCACCTTGACATTCTTGACACTTAGTTTTGCTGTAAACACTGAAACAAAGAGATGATGATCTGTAACTATTATAAATTTGGATCCCCAAAGAAAATGATGAAATTATCTTGTACTCAAAACTACTCCAAGTGCCTCGTTTATCAGTTGCTGAATACCTCAACTCGGCATCCTATAATTTACAAGAAAAATAGGCTACAGATCGTAACTCACCTTTGTGTCTTCGCATCAGCGCACTACCCACTGCTAGACCACTGGCATCCATATGTAACTCAAAAGGCAGCTGTAGATTAGGTGTGGCTAACACAGGATACTTTACTAGAGGTCCCTTAAGTTCTTCAAATGATCTTTGGCAGTTCGGTTTTGACATCATCTGGACTGGGATGAACACCATATTTTGATACCACATGGCCTAGAAATTTAATTTCTTCCTGGACAAAACATTTTTTAGGACAATTTTATACCAGCTTGTTTATTAAATTCAATGTTTCACTTAAACTAGCTATATGTTCTTCAAATGAATTTGAAAACACAATTACATCATCTAAGTACACTCTTGTATGTTTATTAATTACAGGGGCTAAAATCTTATTAACTGTACATTGAAATGTACTTGGGGCAGATACCAAACCATAAGGGATTCTTTTGAATATATGGAGATGTTCACCATCACTGTGCGTAGTCTTATCTCTGTCAGATTCCCTGACAGCAATATGCCAATATGCATCTTTAATTTCTAAATTAGTGTAATATTTAGCACCAGAAGTAAAATCCAACAATTCTTCCAACTTAGGGAGGGGATACACATCATCTTTTGAGACCTTGTTCGGAGTCCGAAAATCGATGTAGAACCTTTTACTGCCTCCTGGCTTTGACACAAGAACCACAGTGCTCAGCCAAGATGCAGAACTATGTTCAGTAACAACCCTTTCCAGCATTTATTCTGCCATTTCCTTCTGTCTGGCTAGTAGCCTACAGTTGGTAACGTGTTGGCCTCGTAATCTCGGGGATCAGCGTTTGCTCCCCAACAAGGGGTGGATAGTAAGACTGTCTAACGGGTGGTTACTGCCATGAGTGACGTCATGGTGGGGGGTTGGGGCTACCTGACTGACGTCCGACCAAGAGGTTAGCCTGTGGGAAGAATGAAACCACCAAACTTTAACTTTAACTTTTAACAATAAACTTTGCTATTTCAGGTATTCTGTGCATCTTGCTTCTAGCTGGTTTAGTGTCACCTTTATCAATACAATGTTCAACATCAGGTATAAGACTGAGAGGGTTATCACCTGCAATAAAAAGGCTATCATATTTACAGAGAAGTGATCTTAATTTACTCCTTTCGACCCCATCCAATTAACTCCAATCTTGGGCTTATAAGAGTATACTTAATGCATGTTTTCTACTACAATTATAACCAATTTATGTTGAAATTATTATTAGTAATTAGTTGGACATAACTGCTAGGGTTTTAATAACAGGTGCATACTTCCAACATTTCACAGCAGTTTTACATTTTCTAAAATTAGGTGACTGACCTACTCCTGCAGTGAGAAGGTATAAATTGTGTGTCAGTGATACCATCTTCTTCCGCGACATATGCTTTGACCACATGCATACAGGCTTAATAACCATTACTTTTGAACCCCCATAATAAACGAATCCAAGTATACCCATTACCATTTTTATCTTTTAATACTGTAAAGACGTCAAACGTCTCTTCCTCTCCCATCAATGACGATCAACAAAGCGAGAATGTCATGTATATATATGTATGTAGAATTTCCTGGCCTTTTTGCCAATATATATTTTATCAATGTATGTACAATATGTCTCTTATTATTGCTATTAGATTGACTGTTAAACACAAATTGCTCTCACTCAGCGTACGGGTCACAGCAATCAAAGATCGGGCACTTCGTTTCTGTCCACACGCTGCTGTGTACACCTGTGCCCAGGTAAATAAATTAGTCCGCACCCAGTTCTGTCTCTTTGACCTCACAACTGGTGACCCGAGGAGCGACAGTAAGCACAGCAATTTTGGCTTCACCATTAACGGACTTACTACGACCACTTTACCTTCAGAGATCCCTTAACGGAACCATAAGGCGACAAAGTCTAGGCCTCTGAAAGCTCCTTCCTCGGAGAACACCCACACCACTAACGGACTAATTATGGTGTACCTCCTTCAGGTATATTCTGGCGTTCTCGAACGGTTTGGCCCTGCCACTTACGATTCACATCGACCATATTCAGAAGTCATTAACAGAACCACACAGCACAGTCTTGACTTCTGACGAGCCCCAAACACCATTGATGAACTAAATATGGCGCGCATTTTGCATTTTGGTGTGAGGCAAAATGTCAGACACTGAGGGAGAAAGTCGTTCCGAGAACGTACAGATCCTCTGCATCCCCCTCTTGCCTTCAAAGGCAGCAATAAGCCAGGCGACAAAACTCCCACCATTCTCGCGGCAAAATACCGCATCCTGGTTCTATGGAGCCAGACGACCAGGATATGCCACTTCCAAGGCTAAGAGAAATTGCAAAGAAGTTTGCTCCCTGCTGAAAGACTTTCGCGGACAAGGCCCAAAACTTCAGCCCAGAAGGCCTGAATACCTGTACAAACATCTTCATGAGGAACGACGCCCACCGCCCACCCTTGACCAGACAATACAGAGGACCATATCGAGTCATCAGTAGAACATCCAAGGCCTACCTCGTCAACATCCATGGGCGGGAAGACTGGATATCTGTCAACAGGTTAAAGCCAGCCTTCCTAATGGACAGTGGAACTCAGGAGGAAACCAGCAGGCATCCCAGAATTCCTCCACAAAACAAGGCCTCAGATGAAGTGATTGGCATCCCGAAACGTAGTGAAGGACGTCCCAAGGGGAGGCGGCGGCCAGCAGGACAGGCTGCCATGGAACAGAAGAATCCAGGGGCCCAGAGCCAGTAGGCTTCTACGTCCACGACACCGTCTCCGGCAGAATGATGTTGGTTGACACAGGAGCCGTTAGATCAATCTGCCCGCTGTCCAGACAGGACCGCAAGCGAGCACCGGACCCGGCTGCCTTCCTGACGGCCGCCAATGGGTCCCCCATCCTCTCCTACGGCACCAGGCTCCTGTCGATCTCCATCCTTGGCCGGGGATATTCCCGGGACTTTGTCATCGTGGATGTAAGGACCCCGCTCCTGGGTGCGGATTTCCTTGCCCACTTCGGGCTGGCAGTCGACATCGGTCAGAAGCTCCTCCTCGACATCAACTCCTGCCAGTCCCTCCCGTTAGCAATGGGACCAAGGCGCCCACCATCTGCTCCGTCGCCCCCCACCAGTACTCACAGCTGCTGAAGGAGCTCCCCGACGTGTTCAGGCCCGAGCTCCGCCAGGTATCCGGGGCCCCAGCCAAACATGGCATCTACCATCACATAAAAACAAAGGGCCCCCTGCACACGCGAGGTTCCAGAGGCTTCCCCCTCGACACCTTCAGGAGGTCGAGAACGCCTTCGCCGAAATGGAGCGGATGGGAATATGCAAGAAGGCCTCCAGCCTGTGGGCCTCCCCCCTCCACATGGTGCAGAAACCAGATGGCTCCTGGAGACACAGGCGGTTCAACCTCATAACAGAACCTGACCATTATCCCCTGCCGAACATGCAGGATCTCACGGCCTCCTTCCACTGGGCCAAAATATTTTCTAAATTGGATCTCTTGAAATCTTATTTCATTTCCAGGTCCCAGTCGCGCCAGAGGATGTTCCGAAGACCGCCATCATCGTGCCTTTCGGGTCCTATGTCTTCGCCTTCTCCACCTTCGGCCTGAGGAACGCGGGGGCGACTTTCCAGTGGCTCATGGACAGCATCCTGGGGGACCTGAAGTTCTGCATCTGCTACGTGGATGATATCCTTATATTTTCCAGGTCCCACAAGGAGCACCAGAAGCACATCCAGGCAGTCCTGCAGCACCTGCAGGAGAACGACCTCGTCGTACGTTTCGACAAGTGCACCTTCGGCGTCCAGAAAGCTGACTTCCTGGGCCACAGGATATCCCCGGATGGTGTCCGCCCACTCACATCTAAAGTCGCGGCCTTCACCAGGTTTCCCGTCCCCACCTCCGTCAAGGCCGTCCAGGAGTTCCTCAGGATGGTGAACTACTACAGGAGGTTCATCCCCGGGATCACACACACAATGGCCCCCCTGACGGAAACCCTGAAAGGCCAACCAAAATCCTTAAGAGTGGCGACCCAGCCAGCAGCAGGCCTTCCCCCTGATGAAGGCCGCTGTGGCAGAATTCAAAACCACAAAAAACAGTACACAACACTCACCCTGATCCTCGGTTGCTGGAAGATGGAGTAAGCGTCCACGGTCACCAACACAGCACCCAAAACCACACAAACAAAACAAGGAAACAAAAAAGAAGAAGATAGAACTATATACACAACAAGAACAGTACACTAACAAGAAAAAACCAACAACTCTCAAAAAGCACACAAAAAACTGTCCAAGACCAAACGACTGACCGGCACTAGCTCTGACTCAAGACTCACTCAAAACCGAAAATCCTTCACATATTCCAGACAGACAGTGCCGTAAACAAACTAACGACCTCATCCCTCTTCCAACAACCGAAGCACTCACTAACGACAATTACACTCGCTCGCTCTCTCTCTCTCTCTCTCTCTCTCTCTCTCTCTCTCTCTCTCACAGAACGTTGGGAAATGCTAATTAAAAAACTCACTCATCCCTCTATAATTCTCCCCCCTTTTAGCATTTCCCAACCAACACTTTTCACACTGCATTTAAATTGCCTTACGCAACACCCACGGATGCTTACTAGCAGGTCCTCTAGAACGCGTTCGCGGGCATGCAATCATTCTCTCAGACTCGCTCTCTCTTCCAGCAACATTCAGACTTACATTTTCTCCTCCATTCTCTATCCGATTCATGCTATCTTCTTCACTATTACCACTCTCAATTTCATCCACAATCTCATCTATACCCTCTAACTCGTTCCCAAATACCTCCCCAATTCTTCAACTAACCCATCCCATTCTGCTCATTGATCTTTCCAATTCTTGCAACGATTCATTCATGCTTTCAATCACTCGTCTATCACTGCTACGCTCTTTTACTCTTACACTTTCGCTCACCTCCAACCGTTCACTTACCCCTACAACCGTTCACTTACCCCTACACGTTCAGTCAACTCAGTTATATCAAACCCGCATATGCTATACGTTCTATTCATACCATCCCATTCATCCATATTACACGCTTTATCACTCATTTTCATTTTGGCACTCACACCCCTATCACACAACTTACAACCATTCAGTTTACTTACGTTCTTCCCTTTCTTACGTTTCCTACCATACTCTATCAAAACAAATTGCTGATCCTCCATACACAAGCTCTCATGCATACTTGGTTCACCCATTCGATTTCAACCATTTATACACCCCATTCTCTCTCACATATTCCGGTACATCCTTCCATCTACGCAATTGGTTATGATGCGCCGTATTTCTCTCACTACCATCTACACATGCTTCCCTACAACATAACTAAGCCCACTGGGACCAACTTCCAACACTTCATACGGACCCTCAAATTTTTTCACGCACTATTTACATTCAACCGCCCTTTCTTGATTACTTCTTTCAACACTTTCTCGCCCACCTTGTAACTTCTCAAACCTCTCATGCGCCTTCTTCCATACCTCCCTATCATTCTCAGATATACCCAATCTCGGTCTCACTATCTTTTCAAAATTTAATACATATTTACACGGAGGCATACCAATACCCTTATGCACGTGGCGTTGTATACCCACAACGCTCGCCCAACATTTACATCCCAATCATTATCACATTCACTCATCATACGTAATATCTCTGTCAACGTTCTCACCGCTCGTTCCGCTAATCCATCACTGGGCATATACGGCGAGAGTACACATGCTCTATGCCCCAATCACGCAACATTTGCTCAAACTCCCATCCAAAAATTCAGGCCCATTGTCACTCAACATTCGGCCGGCTTGCACACACACATTATCACCCCACCATTCTCGCTACAGTCTCACTCTTTTTGTTCCGAATCGCTGCTGCATATGCAAACTTACTCAAATGATCTACCATTACAACCATTCCCACGTGTCCTCTAGCAGTCACAGGCAATGACACACAATCAATCACAACCATCTCAAATAACTCTCATCTGCAATAACACAGGTGGATTCGCATGCACACTGATACTTACCCTTCTGACAGTCCGCACACGTAATCGCTACATCCGCACAAATTTTACTCAATCCAGGCACATACAATCTTCTCTCATACATTCCCATAATTTATTTTTTCCCAGATGCCAAAACCTATCATGCACCAATAAACACACCCACGGCTGCGTCTTCCGAAAATACTGGCACATACACTTCCCCATCCCATATTCCTTCCTGATGCAAAAATAAACTATTCCTTTACATACAACAAATCTCTTAGCACTTCGCTTATACACTTCTAACTCAGACGGCCAACTTCCTACTCTTACACCCCTAACACGCACTCTTAACATATTTACTTTCATGCACTGATTTTGCATCTGTTTAATTTCTCTTCACTCAACAAATCATTTTCACTCTTTGCAATATCTACCATACCTACAAAACTAGTTTTAGACACATCCCCTCCTTTAACCTTCATTATTTCCCTACCGCCCTTTCCTAAAATTCCCCTCCCAACATCCACACTTATATCATGTTTTTTCAAAAACTTACATCCCAACAAAATATATTTATCATTCGTACTCTCAATCACACAAAAATCACTTTCATCCATCATTACACTCCCAATTTCTAACCGTTCACACACTCTTCCAACCACTGCTATCCCTAAATTTCCAATCCCTTTACTTTCCCCCAACAATTCCTAATTTCACACGTATTCCTCAATTTCTCACATCCATTCTTAAATATGACATTCATACTACACCCGCATCTATTAATGCAATCAATCTACCCCCTAAACACACTTGACACTCATGCACTCGTCAGTCTTTCCAGCAAAGCCTCATGCAACAACCCCTCACGTTGCATCACACGCACCACTTGCATCCCGGAGGATCCACCCATTTGAACCCTTCACACTCAGTTTCCCGAATTCGCTGTCACAGTCACCCTTTGTCTACATACACTTGATACATGCCCTTCCATTCCACATTCGACACACTTCGCTCTCGGTTCTGAACACATTCTCGCATAATGCCCATTCTTACCACAGTTGCCACATATTACATTCACTCTGGGTACCCCTACAACCATTAGCAATATGACCCCACCTGTCCGCACCTGTAGCATTTAACCCCTATCTTTCGTACACTCACTTACCAAATGTCCCGATTGCCCACACCGAAACACGCTCTAAAGCCCACCTACACTCTTTCTTTGTATGTCCTTCCTTTCCACATCTAAAACACTTCGCTCGACTTCCACTCATCGACCTTCCCCTTTGTACACTACTATCTAACCCGTCCAACCCGTTGTTCCCTTTACAAACCCACCATTCATCCTCACTGGCACCTCCACATTACTTGCTCTTACACTCTCTATCTATTACACTATCGGCCATTCTCATTGGGCCCCTCAACACTGCATCCCTAAAGCTTCCAAACTCTGGCACTCTCTCATCTACCCCAGCCCTTACACTTACACTTGCTGCTCTTTTATAACCCTGTCAAGCTCATAATCTTCTACAATTTCCAAAATTTCTCCTGTCAACCTTTCATTCGTCCATCTTTTCTTCTCCTTCCGCTTCAAGTTCACAAATTCCTCTAACTCCATCTGGCACTGTCCCTAACAACTTCCGTACTAACTCCATTCATCTATCCCATCATCCCCAAACTTCTTCCTTGCCAACGTCTCCAGCCTACAAGCATACAGTGACAAGGTTTTCCCAGCTTTCATTCTTGCCTCATCAAATTCATTCTTCCTCTTATACTTAACACTCATTTCATACGCCTCGCTTGCTCAACTAGTCTAGCTTTCACCTTGTCATACTCAACATCTCCCACACTCATAATAACCCTACATATCACAAAAACCCAGTCAAATATTCTCCTAATTCTCGTGCCCACACTCTCTTACTTTCCCCATACTTATCCTGACAAAACCTTTCATACTCCCTAAAGAAATCATGCATCCCTACTTCCATACTCATTATACCTTTCACACCGGGGTACCCCCTCACATACATAGCCTTTCTCCCTTCTTCTTTCTCACTTTCACTCTCACTTTCGCTACTTTCACTCTGTCCTTTCATACCCTCTTCCGAATACAAAGAGTCCACTTCCGCACTTACATTCATCTTACTCATTACACTCTTCTTCCCCTCTTTTATCCACTTTTATCCACTCACCCATCCACCTCACTATCACTACTGCCTTCACCCTCTCCCTTCTTTCCTGCCTTCCCACTTCCTTTACCCTTCTTACCAGCCTCCTTTCCTTTCCCTTCTTCCTTTATCTTCCCTGACTTATCCTTGCTTTCCCTCTGTTCCTTCCTTGCTTTTTCATTCCCTTTCCCTTACCCTGCCTTTCATTCTCTCGTTTCTACTTCCTATTTCCACATCACTTTCATCACTCACACATCCATTCACTACTCTCCTCCTTTTCTTTCTCTTGCCCTTCACGCGCCCAAAGAACCTGCCTCAACAGCCCCTTCTCCAAAAACACCCTTGAACATACCTTTCACCATTTCTTCCACACCTTTCATCATTCCTCCAACTTTTTATCCATCCTCTCTTCTGACCTCTTTTTCATCTCCCCTTTCATTTCTTCTTTTGCACTCTAGCATTACCCCCATCTCCTCCAACTGACTCCTCAACTCATTTCTCATTCCTCAGCCTCCCATTCTCCTCCTCCAGCCTACCCTGAGTTCCCTAGCCACCCGGAGTTCCTCTCTCAGTTTCTCTCTATCTCACTCATCCTGACCCTCTTACTCTCCACTCTACCCACCACAAACAATCTAACAGCAATATACAACAGCCCCCCACGTTACGCCAAATATTATGTGGCGGAATTCAAAACCACAAAACAGTACACAACACTCACCCTGATCCTCGGTTGCTGGAAGATGGAGTAAGGCGCCCACGGTCACCAACACAGCACCCAAAACCACAAACAAAACAAGGAAACATAAAAAAAGAAGATAGAACTATATACACAAATAAGAACAGTACACTAACAAGAAAACAACTCTCAAAAAGCACACAAAAAAACTGTCCAAGACCAAATGACTGACCGCACTAGCCTGACTCAAGGCTCACTCAAAACCGAAAATCCTTCACATATTCCACAGACAGACAGCGCCGTAAACAAACTAACGACCTCATCCTCTTCCAACAACCGAAGCACTCACGAACGACAATTATAACTCAGAACGTTGGAAATGCTAATTAAAAAACTCACTCATCCCTCTATACCGCCCTCGCCGAGGCAACCGCCTTGGCCCAAAAGGACCCCACTGCTCCCCTCCAGCTGACGACGGATGCCAAGCAGCGTCGCCTGTGGAGCTGTCCTGGAGCAGGTCATCAACAGCACTCCCCAGCCCATCGCCTTCTTCAGCAAGAAGTTCAACCCTGCAGAGGCCCACTACAGCACCTTCGACAGGGAACTCTGCGCAGTATACCGAGCAGTCCGGCACTTCAAGTTCCTCCTGGAGGGCACGCCCTTCACAATCTACACAGACCACCAGCCACTGGTCCACGCCTTCAAGCAGGGCGACGCATGGTCTTCCAGGCAGCAGCGACACCTCGCGGCCAACGCAGACTTCACCTGATCCGTCAAGTACCTCCCCAGCAGGAAGAACCCTGTGGAAGACGCCCTCTCCAGAGTTGAGCTTAACGCGATGCAGCTCGGGATCAACTATGAGGACCTCGCCAGGGACATGCCCATCAGCCCCGGGGGCCCAAATCTCCTCTGCGACGTCAGTACCGGCCAGCCCCACCCCCTGGTGCCCGCCTCCCACCGCTGCCAGGTATTTGACGTCATCCACGGGCTGTCACACCCCTCCGACAGGAAGACGGCCAAGCTGCTGTCAGAGAAGTTCATTTGGCACAGAGTGCAGGAGGACGCGAGGACCTAGGTGTGGTAGTGCCTGCAGTGCCAAACCAGCAAAGTGGGGTGTCACACTGAGTCTGGAGTAGGCGAGTTCCTGCAGCCAGGGCGGTGGTTCAGCCATGTTCACATCGACATCGTCAGGCCCCTTCCCCCGTCAGGCGGGGCCAGATATCTCCTGACGGTGGTCAACCGCTCAACAAGGTGGCCCGAAGCCACGTCAATGCAAGAAGCCACTGCCAGCACATGCGCCGAGGCCCTACTCTCCAGTTGGATCAGCCGCCTCGGCGTCCCGGACCACATCACAACCTGTCCGAGTTGTGGTCCACCCTGGCAAGACTGCTGAGGACAACTCATCACACCACCACGGCCTCCAACCCCACTGCCAACGGCTTGGTCAAGCGGTTTCACAGGTCCCTGAAGGCGTCCCTCATGGCCCGCTGCACCGCCGAGGATTGGAAATACCAGCTGCCGTGGGTCCTCCTCAGGCTGAGAACCACCCCCAGGGCCGACGGCGCCCCGTCCGCAGCTGAGAAAACCTACGGCAAGCCCCTCGTGGTCCCGGGCGAGCTAGTTACAGAAGACCACCATAACCCATCTGTCCAGAGGCTTCACGACATAGTCGGCAAGTTCGCCCCCTGCAAGCCGACATATACCGACAGGTCAGCCACCTTCACGTTGCCCTGCCTGTCCTCCACCACCCACGTCTTCGTCAGGGATGATGCCATCCGCCCACCACTGACCAGGCCCTACAGGGGGCCCTTCCGCATGCTGGAGCGGAACAAGGCGTTCCTGCTCGCCCTTCACGGGAAGAACGACTGGGTGTCGGTAGACCGCGTCAAGCCCGCCCTCCTGGAGGAGGACACAGACGTCACCACACCGCACCCTCCACCTGGGCAGCCGTCGTTGCAGCCGAGCCCCCGTAAGAAGCGGGCACGCGGTCGCCCCAGGAAGCACCCAGCCCACACCTGCAGCGTGTTTCCCCAATGTCCTCACGCAGCCGTGGCACACTTCAGCGCCCCAGCAGATACACCGACTAATCAGACGTTACCCATGTCTTGGGGGGGGGGGTTAGTATTTGTAAAGTCTCTGCTGAGCAAGTTTTCTATGGTGACGTCCCATGTTCTTTGCCTCTACAATTCGTCACACCTGGCGTGAAAGGTCATGCAAATCCAATCATTTAAACTATGTATAATCAGAGACAGGTAAACTATGTATATAATTGTTTACCTGTCTCCGATTTGTATATCGTGTATTCTTCTTTCGCAGGCATCAAGATTAATACCAACTTCAATTCTGTCCATTTGTATAATTCAAAGTGTATTCGTTCACTGTATTTATTGTTAATTATTATCGACCCCAGGTCACCCTTGTTCTCATTGTATTCCGCGGCGCAACGTCAGTCTGCCACTATATAAACCGCCTGGGTCACCAATAAAGCAGCAGTACCTTTTTCCTGCTTGTCTTATTTTGCACCTCTTAAAATGTTACCTCGAGAAGGATTTTGAAGGATTTGTGGCTGACCCTGATGACCCTATGCCTGTTGTGGAATCTACAGTGTTAAGGAATTCCATGGGCTTGGATGTAAGTGGCAAGGATATGGAAGAGTTAGTTGAAGTCCATAGGGAAGAGCTAACCACTGAAGAGCTGCAAGACCTTCAACAGAAACAGCAACAGACAGCAGAGGAGGAGTGATGATGTGCTTACTTCAGTGATTAAGGACGTTTGACGAGTGATGTAAAAAAAAATTTGGGAGAGAATTATCACCCTAATCAAGATGATGTAATACGTGTCTCCATCATGATTAATGACATTGCCTTGTTCCATTTTAGGCAAATCTTGATGCTAGAAACAAATGGCCCTGGACAGTTTTATTGTGCAACAGGGTATCAGTGACTCTTAAGCTGGTCCCAGTGCCAGTAAAAAACGAAGAGGTAAAGTAACCCCAGATAGTGACTATAAAAAAAAAAAGTAACCCCAGACAGGCCCTTGATACATGAAGTCCTTCTTGAGGGGGAATCCCCTTCCAAACAATAACCTCTCCTCCTCTCCATCTTCCAAATGCTAACGAGTGTCTTCCGTAAAGTAAGAGATGCTAATGTTCATTACGTCCATTTCACTGGTTATTTATATTTATTTCTAACTGTTTTCTATAAGTAAAAATATATTCTCGACAAAATATATTTTGTTTCATATTTTTGGGTGTCTAGAACGCATTAATTGGGTTTACGCATTAATTGGGTTTACATTATTCCTTATTGGAATTACTGTTTTGGGGTTCGAACGTTCGTCAAGACGTTCTAGAACGGATCATGTACGAAATCCGATGTTCCCATGCATTTGTGCTTTTTCTTAAATTTAAGAGGATTAGCACTGGTATTGGTATCTGACAGCCTTCAGAATAAGATGAAGACAATGCAAATGCTTAACCAAAAACCAACCGTATGTCTGCAACATATTGGCTTCTCAGTAGTCTGCAGGTATGCAGCCTAGAGTAACTCACATGTCTGTTATTATTTAACATGGCAAACCTGTATATTATATTGAGATTATGAGTTTAGAGACAGCGGAACTTGCTTACTTTGAGCATAAATTATTTTCAGATGAAAAACCTCTTGCCCAAATTATTCTCAAGCAGCTTCAGTAAGAGTGTTTATAATAATGCACAAGTTATATCTTACCTGGAGCCATAGTGTTTCACTTGCCACATGGTGAAAGATCACACATTCTTTAGTTAATCTACGATAATGTATGACTGACAACACTTGGAAAACCAAGGAGTTTCAGGAAAATAAAATTTAAGTAGCATTTATGAAAACATTCTTATTAAAAATACAGTTCATCTAATTGTTCATCTAATTGCCAGTTAAAACATTCTTGTTAAAAATACAATTCATCTAATTTCCAGTGTTACAATACCACCAGTACCTAAACTGGAGAGATATGCACTTTGCATAGCACCACTGTATACTAGTCCTGATAAAATAAGCAAATAAAACAAAAAGTCAGGAAATGTATAGAATTTCAGACGGGATAACTTTCCTTTAAGCCATTACCTTTACACTAAGAGGCATCATAAAATACCCCAAGAAATACTCCCTCTATCATCAGATATCTTAAACTGTATATAGAAACTACTAATACCCTTTTAAAACAAATGGAACTTACAGAAAACTGCACAATGAAAACAATGAAGTTCAAAAATATCGATCCACCTTATATATTTGTACAAATGGAACTTGCAATAAACTGCACAATGAGAACAGGAAAGTTCAGAAATATCCATCCACCTTTTGTATTTGTAGAGTCTTGATTTTGTAAATCCACTTAGTTAAATGATGCCTCTAAATGTTATCTCCGTTGTCATATAAACCTTTAGATTAAAAGTAAGTTTTAAATGAAAAAGATTTTCTCAATTTACAATACATATGGGAATCGCTTTTGTATTTCCTTTGCTGTTAAATCCTGCTTCCACCTACATCAACAGTTCCAGCAAAATTGTAACTATACAAAAAAATTGTTTGCAGTAATACATTAAAATTAATAAAAAAAACCCAACAAACAGTAAGAATTAGGTAGGCAACAGGTTCCCTCTAAGTTTATCAAATTCAAGGTGGAGGGATTCTCTTTCCTTAACACGCAATTCGGAATAAATTCTGTCTTCTTAAATGCGTTATATGGTAAACTGAGTAAAGAATCAAATCTCCTAAGGTAAGAATAGTCATTTTAAAAATAGCTCTTACAAGATGAAATCAGTGACTGCTATCTGGAGCTCAGTCCAGTTAGTTAAGAAGAATCTGTGCTGAATTTATCTATAGTCACCTCGTTGTGTACTTTGTTTGGTGCCACATCTGTTTTTGGGATTCATTGAAACTGGAAAGATATGAAACAATTAAAAGTATTTTCATCCAAAAAACAGTCAACATTAAATATTTCAAACCTCTCCAAACACTAAGAATGTGATCTGAGCATCAATTTTATGTTTGCGAGATTAAATTCTAAAAAACACTAATATTCAGTCTCTGTACAAAAGAAAATTTGCCTCCCTCACAAGCAATAAAATTGCATCAACTGAACACAAATGCCTGCAAAACTATATGATGGAATTTCGAAGCAACCCAGAATCTCTAGTTCATCACCTATGCCAGTTTGGTAACTTCTAGCTTTCTTCTAATATGCCCATTCCTGTGTTAACTAATTAAGAGGTATACTTCAGTAATAAACTTCTTATACTTTATAAGGTAAATCAGCTGTAGAATGAAGCCAATTAATATAAATTTAAGTTTTTTATGAATCATAAAACAGGAAAAAATCTTATTTCCAATATAATGATAATTTTGAAAAAATGTTAGTATTTTCAGCAGTTCTCTTGCCTTTCCTGTACACAAACTACATTACTGTTCTTACAACGCAATAGGAGCTGGTGAGAAATAACCTAGGTTCCAGGAAAGAAGTTCGGGAAACACTTCCCTTTGAGGCCATCAAGGAGCTACCAAAACCATCCTTGTGTTCTGTGAAGCTCAAAACTAGAGTATTTCCTCAAAAAAAAAAGCAAACAGAAAATGCATAAAGGTCTAGATTCTACCACTCTTGAAGAAAGGCATCGATTGCCCATGCCTGATGATCCTGGCATAGAGGGCAGTAAACTGGGAGGTGTGTTTTGGGCAGTAACAAAAAGATCGATGTTTGAATATCCCAAAGGTTCCACATTTTCTGGCAAACCTGTGGAAGAGAATTGCAATAAAAGACCTTGCTCTTTCTTGGTGAGCTGGTTTTCGATAAATTCTCCTTGGGACAAAATGAGGTAACAGAATGATGTTCCTGGACTCTGTCCAAAGGAGAGAGAAGTTTCTTTGCTAGCCTGATCAGATCTCTCGATTTGTCCCTTGCCTCCTAACGTAAAAACCCTGTTGAACTGTCGGAAAAGACTTCAGTCGCCTTTTCTGTAGCTGGATGCTCTGCTTGCTTAATACTACTCTAACCCGGCAAAAGCTCGATGTTGTTTATAAACAGTTTGCTCTTCTCTGCAGTCAGACTTCCTGACAAATTATTCTCAGAATGGCCCCCCAACTTGCCTCAGACATCTAAGGACAATGTAAGGCCTGGGTCGAGTTCTATAGGCAGATCTATGAACATTCTTCTCTCAGTAATAGTAGAATACTGTCTTCATCTATGTTGGAAAAACCCCAAAAAGAGAGCGTATCTTCTTCCCCAGATAAATCATCGATTGGATCAGAAAAAGCATATTTTTGTTGACATTCATTAAAATGCCCAACCCTGAAGCTAGACATAAGATAATCTTACACACTCAAGATTGCCTGAAATGAATTAGCGAGAACTAAGCAGCTGTCTAAAGATAAAAGAACTCTGATATCAAGCAGGTGACTCAATCTTGTTAAAGATGCCAACACACAGGTGAATATTTGTAGTG
Source organism: Macrobrachium rosenbergii (assembly GCF_040412425.1). NCBI lineage: Eukaryota > Metazoa > Arthropoda > Malacostraca > Decapoda > Palaemonidae > Macrobrachium > Macrobrachium rosenbergii. The sequence continues at coordinate 60,680,587 of NC_089791.1, forward strand.
CCATGTTTGGACCAAAACACAAGCTTAAAATTGGAAGGCCTTCCCTTCAAAGACAAGGCATAGATACTTCTTCGACTGAGGTTGTACCATGACTTGCAAGCATGTGTCCTACTTGTCAACATAAATCATCAATTCTCCCTTCCAATAGCCACCAGGATTGAACTGAATGACCATCGAAAGAGTAAAATTAATAAACTTGAGACTGGAGGTCTTGGGAACAAGGAAAAAAACTATGGTAAAACCTCAATGACTAGATTAAAATTGGCTCGGTGGCCTTATTATCTAACAACAGTGATCTCCCCCTCTCATACTCAGGACTTCTCTGTATGTAGAGAGTGGGAGATAAGGATATCAGGAAGTCAACAGGAGTGAAAAAAATAGCAAAAGGTACTATGTAACGTTCCCTGACACCAATCACTACCCAAGGTTCTTCTAGCAAGTAGACACTTCAAAAACCTCGTACTCAGTTTTCAGAGGATCCTTACTGCCTACTTGAACTGAGTTCAAAAACACCAATTATGGTTACATTTGCAATTCTTTCACTAAGAATGTGAGCCTTAATCACTACTGAAGTAGAACTCGAGAATGGCTCGAGATATCCTGCACAGAACTTGCAAGCAGAAAAGTTTTGTAGGGGCAATAATCTAGAGGAATCTTAAACATTTAAGGGTTAAGACAACAATCAAATGTCAAAATACAGCTACTAGTGGTTGAGTTGGACTACTTTATAAAAAATATATATGCACACAACTGTTTCTGCTACTTTAAAACTAAATAATAAAGAATAAGACATCACCCCCTTAGTTTCAGAAACAGGTCTATCAAGGTGAGGTTAATAATGACGCCTCGTCAAGAAACTCTGCCCCTTCAGGGCTAACATTTATATGACTATCATCAATATTTATTATGTATTTGCAAATGTACATATACAAGTGCTAAACACATACATTCACATACATAGGCATATTCTCGCAGTAATCAAGCTGTCGTGCTAAAACAAAAAGTTAAAGTACATCTTAGTTTTACCAGACCACTGAGCTGATTAACAGCTTTCCTGGCCCGAGGGATTAGACATTTTACGTGGCTAAGAACCAAATGGTTACTTAGCAACGGGACCTACAGCTTATTGTGGAATCTGAACCACATTATAGCGAAAAATGAATTTCTATCACCAGAAATAAATTCCTCTAGCTCTTCATCAGCCAGCCAGAGACTAACTAGGGCCTAGCGAGTGCTAGTCCACAGGTCTACCGACTCTCCCAACGAAGAGCTTGTCATGCTAAGAATGAAATATCAAATTCAAAAGTACTTCTGCCTTACAGTTAGGCCAAAGCACCTTATTGACGAGAGAAATCTTGTTTCTTTGGTGCAAGAACTTAAAACTTACTGTTGAACTGAGGAAGGTGAAAAACTGATATCTGATCAGAGTCCTAACACAGCCCTAAGTAGCTTCATAAAATTGGAAACCAGTGCAGTGGTATTCTGAGAACCAGCTTCAACCGTTACACTTCCAAGATTGTCTCGGTTGTTTTAGAATAAATCACCAACATGCCAGTATTTCGCCTTGTTTGGCTGGTCCAAACCACTCGCTCCACAAACAAGTCATGAGCACACTACACTGAGCATGTTTGGTGCAGAGCAATTAAACTTTAGTTTACTAGCTTCTTCTTTGATCTGTCAATCCCTTTCCAAAAAGGTACTAACTTCTTTTGATAACACGCCTCACCATAAGCAGTAATAACTTATTTGTTTAAACAAGAGCAGAGGTAGAAGCATAAAGTGCACCAGTCAACGTATTCATCTTCAGAAAAAGGAGCGACAGCAGAACAATGAGAACTATGTTATTGCTTAGAAACTAAAGAATCAGTAACCAAATCAGGGATGAAAACCCTAAAGTCTAAAGAAAGAACTGAGACAGTAGAAAATGCCAAATCTACGAATGAAGATGGTGAAATGGTCAACGCAAGAGAAGGTGGCATAGCAGGGAATGCCAGCAATGATGTCACAATGCCGGTGGGAGAGTGACAACTGTGTGGGAGAATGTAGAGGGTTCTCGCATGACATCACCATGGAAGCTGGATGACAGCTGGAGCCTGCACAACACTAAGGAGTGATTGCCGAGAAGCAAGAAGTAAGAGCCAGTTCTATCACAAGGTTAGCTTAATCTAGATAAACCGCGGAAGAAGAGCCACCAGTACAAATAGGAACATTAGTAAAAATTTACTAAAGAGGGGAAACTGGGTGAGAGGGGAAGGATTAAAGTCCAAAACAGGGGACAATACCTGGTGAGTAAATGATTAACAACAGAACTTGACGTGTGGCACGAAGTAATGTAATATGTCTATAATCCCTAGATATCTCCATCACTTCACACACATCACTAATCACACTCTTCCAAAAAAAGGTTGATACATAAACCTGTAAACAAGCACTAAACCAAATAAATCCTTCGGATAACGTGTCAAATTCAAGCTGGAAGACAATTGAGAGATGTGGCAAAGGGCACTGATCTAGGCCCTGAGACACCATGGTTCCCTGTCTAAAGAAAACCAGCAGACAAGCAGGTGCGGATTTACATTGAGGCTAATGAGGCTGCAGCCTCAGGCCCCGGGTACTGAGGGGGCCCCCGATGATGCAATGATTAAAAAATAAATCAATAAAATAACTGGCAGTAGTACATTCACTAGACTTGGCAACCCTGGCCTGTGTACGCGTTCAATTCATGTCATATGTAAATTATGCAATCAAATATATGAATTGTTCAATCTAATATTTTCATTGTTTTTCTGTTGCTCAACTTTGTAATGGAATTATCTCTTTTTTAATACAGTATGATACAGCATAATAGATCAATCATTTCAATATAAATTAAACGCAGAACCTGCCGAAGCATGACACTAACTACTACTGTTCATATCGAAACATGTACTAAAACAAAATATGATAAATATGTACGTGTCTGTTAAAAAGGCCCCTGACCTGAAGTAGCCTCGGGCCCCAAGTACTGCTAGTCCGCGCCTGCAGACAAGGCAGTCCAGAGGGTGGGTTACAACAGACACTAAGGGTCTGACACCTCTCTCTCATGGGGAAAAACAAAAAAGATCAATCACTATGGTAAAATTTCTGCCCAATGAAGAATAGTATTTCTCAATTACCAATTACTTTTCTCCTAAACCACATAGAGAACGTAAGAAGGTGGAGCAGGAGTGATTAACCTATCAGGCAATGGAGGAAGAGGAGAAGCAGCAACACCAGAAGAAAAAAGAAAACACAGAATAGCCTTATGGCTGGCCCTAACGAATTATCTTCATAATCTATCGGCCTCTCACATCTTCCGATACTTCACAAAATTATTCATCCTCTCATCAGATCACTGATTCTCTTCACGAGAAGGAAACCACACTTGTGCCCCGACAGCTAGGCTAACATACACGCGACCACAGTGCACAACCGAATGCTTCGGTTTACAAATTCATTCCCATACAACCCAGTGGCTTTCATCTCTGCTTTCTGTAAGTGACAATGCAAAAACAGAAAAACAATACCATACAAGAGAAAATCAGTCAGAAATAGTCAAAATTATTACTAACACCAACTTAACCGTCTGCACAACGACATAGCTTGAAGAGTTCTGACGAGAATGTAAACACACCAACACCACCTGGTGGGAAACGGGGGATTACAGAGACAGTCCCAGCAAGTTAGCCAAGTGTTTTGTTTATTTTGTATGCCAATCGCACCTATTGGCATGAAGATACAGCTAACTTTAAATGTAGATACAGAGAATGCACTTACATGTAAAATCCATACCCAGTATTGAAAGGTTTGCAGATATTTGATAAGTCCATGTTTGGCTGTGTATCCAGTGTTTTCTGTCAGTCAATTTCATTAGCAACTAAGAATACCAGATCTTATGGTGAACCAAAAGCCGTTGGGTGCCTAGAAGAGCTGAGGATGTCCCCATCTATGAGGTATCATACAAATGATAGGTAAAAATTTGGTTGCAAATCCCTCAATTGCCGTAGAGATTAGTCAGATATTCAAGCAGTCCACAGTCGATCATGAACCTTAGAATTTAAATACTCATTTACAGATAATCCGGTTTATAAGATCACACTAATTGCCAGAATACTGTGTAAGAGTTTAATTCAGCAATGAGATTAATTATATGATTAGACAGACTGAATGCTGTAATGGCCAGTAGCTACAAAATGTTTCAAGGATAATGCTGGCTCCTACACAATGCTGAAGAGCCCACACAGGATGTGAACTAAGTTAAAAAAAAAAAAAGTGATAAAACACTTCCCCTCATACATCTTTTGTCTACTAACATTCCATGAGAGTTTAGCATTACTTCTCTCATGCCTCTCATATACAGTATATTGTCTGGTCATGCTTTGCAAACAGCACTCAAAAAGGTTTTACTTCCAGACTAGTCAATTTCCTATAAAATAAAAATCTCCCTAGACACAAGCAGTGTCGCTCTCTATAACCAACCCTCAAGGAAAGTCAAGTCTCTCTTGCTCTCCTTTTTAGGGGAAACTGACCATACTATGAAGATCGTAAGAATAGAACAGAACAGAATTTAGGCCAAAGTCCATGAGCTGGAACCTATGAGCTCACTCATTGTTGAAACGGAAATTGACAGAAAAAGTTTTGAAAGTTGTAACAGGAGGAAAACCTAGCAGTTGCACTAATGAATCAATTGTTAGAAGGTGCAAAGGAAGATGGAATTGAGAGAATATGAATGGAGGTACATTAAAAGGAATGAAAGGGGTTTCAAGAGCCGAAGGGATGCTGCAAAGAACCTTAAGTAATGCCTACATTGTACTGCACGAGGTGCACTGATGGAACTGTAGGAATAAAGATTGTTGCTAATGAAGGTTTTCATGCAACTTGTATTCATTAATTAGTCCTCTTTCTATTGATACATAAGCATATGGTTGTCTGGTCCTCACACTCTTAAAATAATAGCCCTGCAGTTCCTGGTGCTTGTGTTCCAATACTTCTCCCATACTCTCATGTTATGGATTCACTGGAGTAATGAACCACAATGAAGAGTCACTGCCAACTGTGTAGAACAAGTGCAGTAGCTACTACTTATGTCACTTGAAACAAAGAGTTAGCTCAAGTTTTTGTTTCCAAGATAGAACTAAAGACATCAGCAGCAACAATGCCTTGAAGACCAATTCTGAATGTTCTAGAGGTAAGATTTAAGACCTTCCTTTGTGCCTGTATGCTCAAACTTTTAAAGTCCAGTTACGCGAGGACTGTCCCAGAAATGGAATAAGGATTAAACAGCCTCAGAAATGAACAAAGGCTAACACAGCTAATTACAGAAAATTAGATAAAGTTAATGAATCAAAAACTTAAAATGGAAATTATTTCAACTATGAAATTTTAATCAGCTACATTTGATCATATGATTGCCTTCAATTCAACAAAATACTTAACAGAGCCAACTCCTACGTCAAGTGTCATTTGTATAGAACAGTGTATACTCAATTTAACATATCAATTAATCACAACAAGATGCCATTTTCTTGACTAAATAGTAGACAAATCTCTGAAAAACGCATGAAAGGTCTTGCAGCGCAAAGAAATTTATGAATATCCTAGTTGAGTATCAGTGAATGAAAATATTCTGAAGAATGTCTACTTATACAACTCATGTCACAAAATAAAATCAAAGTTACCTCCATTTGTTGATTATCGTCATCGTCGTCACGGTAACCTCCCGTTGACTTTCTTGAATGATGCCATTGTCCTGTTGGGCTTCCCTGAGAACATATAAACCTCATGTATCAAAGCAGCTCATTTCTGATTTTCTGTTTCCGAAAATTATCACTATCTCCTCTGTAAATTTCGATTTTCTGAAATTTGGGCTGTCATACAGCACTAAAAATAGTGGAAAGAGGGAGTTGGAGCGGTAGGATAGCAAGGAAGAGAGGTCCATTAGTTAAAGGAGATTAAGTACAAGGATCTGTAGGAGGAACCGGTAGAAAACCCCACATAAGCACGAAGTAGTAATAGTTAGAAAGGTTGGAGAGCAAGAGTAAAGGAAGCTGAAATGAATGTTATGTAAAAAGTTAAAAAATGGGTGCAGCTAGGGCTGTAAACAATCTTAAGTAATGCCTACTTTCTTGGTAGTTTCCCTGATCTTAGAAACACATCTTTAGTTTCTGATACAGCAGTTTTTCCCTAGTTTACTACCTTCTGAGAATCATTACTCTGGCATTTCTCCCACAATCTACCACTGAACAAGAGAAATAAAAGTAATTGTTTCCTTTTCCTTCAGACTTTTATTCACTGTTAGGAAGGTCAAATTTATTTCTATAAACAATAAATTGAGGACATTACCTTGAAAAAATCAAAGATACAATTTGCAGTCAGTCAGCCACATTTGATTTATGGATTTTCATCTCAGAACTTCAATTTACTCATTAAAGAATCAAAGACTTCCGAATAAATTTTTTCCATCAAGCAGTTTTTAAACCTTTTATGCCTCTCATCTTCAAAATATTTCAAGCATGAGCACATGGGTCAAGATTTAATCCCCACACTGCAACATCCATCAAGGATCACCCTTGAGGTGCTAGCTACAAGTACTTTCTCCAATTCGGGACTTTGTAATGGGAACTGTCAAATTACACTGACAGCTTTGGGCCTAATTTTTAATTTTATTCTTAATATACATATATATACATATATATACATATATATACATATATATACATATATATACATATATATACATATATATACATATATATACATATATATACATATATATACATATACATATATATATATATATACATATACATACATATACATATACATACATATATACATACATATATACATACATATATACATACATATATACATACATATACATATACATACATATATACATACATATATACATACATATATACATACATATATACATACATATATACATACATATATACATACATATATACATACATATATATATATATATATATATATATATATATATATATATATATATATATATATATATATATATATATATATATATATATATATATATATATAGAGCTAATACCAAATCACTACTGCCTAAATTATCAGATTCACAAAGAAAACCATAAAGGTCTTCTGCAAATTTCATGATCTGCAATTCCCACGATTTAAAATGAAGAAAACAATTACTGACTTCCTGCTATGATCCACATTCTTTGGCTTCTGTTCCTACATGCCAAGTGATGTTTACCTTATTTAGCTAGTTTTTGGAACTAGCATTCCCCATCCATCACCAGCTTACAATCTACAAGAATAGTATTTGTTTTCTCCTTAATGTGTAAATGCATCACCACAATCTTTTTCCACCTTACCCTAATCAAGCTTGGGTTAATGAGGCATTAGCTTTCCGTACCACATCAGCCTCTTCAGAAATTTCAAAAGCAATTCTCTCAATAAGAGTAAATTAATTTAAATTAGTACTTTCCTTATCCTCAGACTTACTTCAGTGCTAAAAGTTCATGTTCTACAATAACTGCTTTATTACCATCCTGATATTTCAGCATTGCAATTTTGTCACAATAGCTCTTGAATACTAACTGCAGTTCTCTATCCTCCACTAGCTTTTATACCCTCTATTCCTTTGCACCTTCAACGGAAATTTACGTCATATCTATTTCTCATTCTCTGGATTATTGGAAATATAGAATTATCCCATTCTTGACACACCCCCTGCTTGACCATCTTGAAATCTCATCTCCGCCAAAAAACCATGAAGGGATTATTTACAGTTCATAGAAATAGTAATTTTTTTAAAAATGGAACAACCATGTTGGAATCAAAAGTTTTTGTTTTATCATTCTTACCTCTTCACTCGTGCCAAAATCTCTGTTGATACGTTGAGGGGACAATGCGTGAAGCTGAGCAGCCAAACTATCCTGGAAAAAAAAAATTAGGACTTCGCTCATGGGTCCCAGCCAAGTAATATAATTAACAGGATTCTGTTAACACATTTAAAAGAAAATTCAGCAACACAAGCAATGTTCTGATGGAATTCTACATAAGATAGCAAATATGGTTCTAAAATCAATGCTACCCCTATTCTAATGAGCATACTAGAAAATTTTCACCATGGTGGTACCCAGACATAGGGGGCCTTAGACAGCACATTGTAGATCAGTGATTTTTAATAGAGTACACGAAGCTTCTCGTATTTTTAGGTAAGCGATTATGACGCTCCTCTCAGGAAGTGCAAAAAGCTTCCAGGTAGGTACAGGAGGCACAAGCTATCAGAATATTTGCTTAGGAACTGAATGATTCTAGTACCCAACTGCTCATCCCTCTTATCTTTTATGAAGATCAGTACAGTAATTTGTTTTTACTTTATGTGGGAGAGTATTTTGTAGTGCAACAATATGCTAGCCAGAGATAAAATTTGGTTTAATTTCTTTAATGCTACCCATATCATTTAGTGACAATTTATACTTTAGTACTAAAATGTACTCTTTCCATATAACTCTTTCAGTAATTAAGTTATTTTTACAGGCTGCTGAAGAGCAAGAGCCTGTGCGAGCACAAGGCTGGCTTAACCTAGATAGATGAAGCTTAATAGCATACAATGCACAACATACATTAAGTTTATTTTATACTGTGTTAAAACTTATCTAAAGGCTTTAACACAAGTGGGGGTCTTTTCATCAGTAGCCGTCATCTATACGTTGCTTCAATCTCTAAAGATTCTAGGCCCTCTACTAGCAGAAGAGAAGTCAGCTGGAAATGAACATTTCCACATTCCTCAGTTAATGAGTGACAAGCATTACCATCCATCCTCCCTGAGCTTAATGAGAAACTGTTCTTTTTGCCACTGTGGCTTTGACTGGAAAAGGTTAGGATATGATTACAAGGCCAGTATTCCTAATTTGCCTGGCATTCCTACGGTATGGAGATTGAGTTGGTTGCTAATACTCAATGCACCTGAACACTATTGATACAGGAAATTTAATTGACGCTGGTAAAGGTACTCAACTACCTAACAGTGTTCTATTTTCATTTAGTCGATGGCTGCATTGCTGTTGGAAGCTTAATCACATTTACAGCTCCATTTTTGGTCTTGATACTATCCTAAAGAACTTCAGTTGGGTTTGAGATTGTACATTAGAACCATACTATAACCAGAGCAGTGCAAGTGTTCAAACTCAAGACCATAGACACTGAAATGCTCTAAGATTGTGGTTGTGGGTCCGATTCTGCCATTCTTCTAAGGTACAGTCACTATCCTGATTATTACGGCTATCATGCCTGTGTGATCTATCATCTGTTCATTATGCTCAAGGTGCAGCAGCGTTGTGCACCTCTGTCTGCAGATATTCTGGTTCAAATCATTGAGACGCTTCAAATGCCTGACACTCTGATCCACAAGGAAACATCAAGACCATCTTGTGTATTTGACTGTGCTAAATCAAGAGTTAGTGCCTCAGCTGATTACAGTATATAATCCTCTTCCATGGCAAAGGAATCTACCAAATGAAAAGCAAGCTAGCAAACTTGGTTGCAGAGGCTGCAACACCTGGCAGTAATTAGTGCAAAGTCAGTTGTGTTGTTGAAGCATCACCTTTGAAGCATCACCTGAGTAAGAAGCTCCTTGACCAGTACTGGTGAGACATGGTCTCTTGCAGCTTGAGACTGAAGTGAAAGTGTCTGACACTAATGATTCTTCTCTTGTTTCTACAGGCTCCCTTGTACTCCATGTATATGTCATCTTGCTACCTGTCTGGTTAGACTACCAACTACAGCAGGTGGAACACCACATTATGATCCTTTCCAGGAAAAATTTAGAAAGGCTTGCCTGACAAATCAAATCTTCACTGACACCTTCAGCCAATTAGATTAAAATTACAACCGGGTACAAGGCTCCACTAACATACAATACAAATAAGTCAACCTGCAGCAAAAATGTTTGGAAGTAAACTGAAAGTAAAAATGCACCTAATGCATCAACACTCAATCACATTTATGAAAACCAAAAGGTTAGCTGTTAAGAGTAGCCAAGAATTTAGGAATATGAACTCACATGTGATAGTGTAAAGTATAAAGTTAAATATATAATAAACTATGAAAATTAAAAAGTCATTTAAGCACTCAAGGAATTTAACTGACAAGTGAATAAAAAAGAAAAATACAAAAATCTAGACTAATATACTGTTAACTTCCTACAACAGAGGTTAAACAAGTAACAAATGTGTTATAAACTAATAAAATAGAGAACAGAAAGGGGAAAACAGTAATTTCTTCAAATAACCTAAAAGTATTAACAAATGTGTTATAAACTAATAAAATAGAGAATGGAAGGGGGAAAACAGTAATTTCTTCAAATAACCTAAAAGTATTAACCTAAAAAATTATAATTAAAGATAAACAAATGACTAATTTCAGAAAATTAGTCACCTATCAATCATTATCTTTGTCACCCAGACCACAACCTATAAGTAATACGGAGTGTAACCACACGTGGATCAGCTATGTGGCCTACTGGCAATGAATCAGCTCTTACCTTGTGAAACGGACCATGAGCTCAACAAGAGGCAAGTTGGAAAATAAATCCTCCAGACAGTGTTTTATGTAAACATTTCTAACACTTATTGCCACCTTTCATGCACTTATCACTAGAGATCAGAATGTAATCCATTCAGTCATGTGTATCTCCTTTATGTTTATGTCTTGTATTTGTATATTGGTAATTTTACATCTGTGAGAAGAGACAGATGTCCTGTTAAACCCTTTTCCTCTACCTGTCAAGAGGTCAGGACTACTTTATGGTCCACATGGACCTACAACATTTGTGGATTTTGAATCAATAAACCAGTTACATCTAGACCTGCACTTGCACTGTACCTCGCCCACACTGGTGACCCCGGAGAGATGATCGACCATGCCAACACCAGCGACCCCACACACCACCTAAGTCTTGCAGCCACCTCCATCCAATTGCCACCCTTCACACCCCACCACCCAGAAACATGGTTTTTTAGGGCGGAGACAATCTTTCGCACAAAGAAGATCACCTCGACGTGGAAAGCAGATGTCTTCCTCGAATTCCTGCTAGATGATGTTTCAAGCAAATAGCGGCAAGGCTCAAGGAACTAGATGCCCCAGTGGCCTATGACATCCTGCAGGACCAGCTGAAGCAATCCTTCAGCATGCCACCAGCCCACAGCCAAATAATTCCTGGATGAAGTGGGGACCCCAATAGGTGATGAAAGACTGTCGCACGTGTACAAGCAGCCGCAACGACTCGTCACTACCAGCCGAAGATGACGAAGCATGCTTCGAGTTGTCCTTGGACCTGGTGAAGGATGTACTCATCACGAAACTCCCTGCCAAACAATAGCAGCCATGCTGAAAGCCTCCACCATGCCCATCAAAGAATTTTTAATAATGGTGGACGAAGTCCACACAGCATGTAAAGCAGCAGTCCTCTTGCAACCAGCATCAGCAGCACGTCGCACCGAACAGTGGTCCGGAAGTGACGAAGACAGAAGAGGAAGAGCCAGTTGCCCCCATCCACAAGACACTCTTCTATAGACAAGAAAAACCGAGAGAAACATCCACAGAAAGGGCAGGAGCCCCCAGGAGGAGTCTGCTTCTTCCACTGGAGATTCGGGGCCAAAGCGAGGAAGTGCGACAAAAGCTGCACATTTTCAAAAAACACCCATTAGGGTCTCAGAAGCAACCCCATACTAATGTCAGCTTAGGGCAGACAGGTTGCCCTTGGGAGAAAAATCGTGCCTGCCCGCCACTGTCTTTCTTCCAGGTACAGGATACTGACCGAGACATGCTTCTATACAAGGGATGCGAGGTCAGAAACGGAATTCTTGGTGTATATCGGAGCCTGTACTGTAGGTCCTTCATCCCAGCAAGACCGGCGGAGTGGATAAACCCTGCTCCACCACCCATCTACAAGTCTCAACCACCAATGGAGCCCCACTAACAATGTATGGGAGGCAGGAGATGAAGGTCAAGTTCAACGGACAAGACTACAACTGGTCATTCATAACAGCAGATGTGAAAATGGCATTGTTAGGAGCAGATTTCCTAACAGCTCACAACTTACTGGTCAACATAGCAAAAAAAGAACTAGTCAAGAAAACACTGAATTCATCTCCCCAGCATTAAACAAAGTGTACAACAAACACTGCAGTATGCCCCATCGCACTGGAGATGAGAGAACTGCTGCAAGAATACAAAGACGTATTCAAGTACGACCTCACAAAACCAGTGAAGTACAAAATCAAACACCACATACAAACAGAAGGCTCCGGAAAAACTTACCAATGCCAAGAAGATATTTAAAGAAATGGAAGAAGCCGGAATATTCCAGAAAGCCTCCAGTCCATGGGCATCACCCCTACACATGGTTCCAAGAGCAGATGGAACGTGGCGCCCTTGCGGAGACTACCTAAGGCTGAACGTGAAAACGAAACCGGACAGATACCTGCTACCAAATATAGCAGATGTAACAAATGAAATGAGCAAGAATATTCACCAAGACACCTGCTAAGAGAGTATTTTAAAGTTCTGGTAGCGAAAGCGGACAGAGAGAATGGCAATTATCACACCATTCAGCACATACTTTCAACTACAGCTGCTTTGGCTTCTGTAACTCAGGGGTGACATTCCCAAGATTAATGGACAAAATATTTGGGGACCTTCCATTTTGTGTAATATGTGTGGACAACATGATATTCAACCCAAACTTAAAAGAACATATCAAACATGCCAAACAAGGGTTAATAGTGAATGAAGATAAGTGTGAATGGGGAAAGAAAATTTCTGGGACAGAGTGAGACAAGATGGCATAAAACCATTACCAGAAAAAGTAAAAGCAATCACAGAATTCCCAGAACCCACAATAGTGAAATCAGTACAAGAACTCTTGGGACTCAAATCATTATCATTGCTTTGTCCCAAAAATTGCACAGATAATGAGCCCCATTTATCAGTGTTTAAAAGGAAACAAAAAACAATTACATTGGGCTGATGAACAGGATAATGCATTTAAATTAGCAAAACAAGCAAGAACAAATGCAACAACACTAATATTTCCTTTACCCAACAGATCCCTCACACTGACAGACGTAAGCAATACGGTGATGGGCGACGTACTCGAGCAGGACACTGATGATGGTCGCCGCCTGTGAGCTTTCTACAGCAAAAAGCTAGCAACAGCAGAGAAGAAATACTTGACATTCGACACGGAACTCCTCACAATCTACAAAGCAGTCAGACACTTCCACAACATGCTCAAGGGACGATAACTCATGGTGCAGACAAACCACCAACCACTAGTGCACGCCTTCACGAAAACAACAGATGCGTGGTCAAGGCATCAACAACGGCACCTGTCAGCAATAGCTGAATACTGTACTCCTGTACCATCAAGTACCTGAAGGGCCCATCAAACACAGTGGCGGACGCCCTATCCAGAAACTGTCAACACCATCCAGCTCTGGATACCTTATCCTGAAATAACAGAAGCACAGGATAACGACAAAGGGCTATGACTGCGGTGGATGAATCCCACCCTCAAATGGAGTGACCTGTCGATCAACGGAGGAACAGCGACCATCACTTGTGAACGAGTACCGGACAACTACGCCCTTACTTGCCAGAGGGATTAAGAAAGCAAGCTTTTGGCCTTGACCACAACCTATCCCACCTGTCAGGACGGTCAACCGCCTGGATGGTAGTAGAGAGGTACATCTGGTGGGGCATGTGGAAGGACAAAGACATGGGCAAGACAGTGCATCCCATGCCAAACACCAAAAGTCACGAGGCACATGGAGAGCGTGATACAGGAGTACAAAACTACCACCTGCTGACTTGCCCACATACAAGTCGACATTGTGAGACCCCTACCCGACTCAGAGAGGGTACACTTCGACAACAGATGGCAGAAAGCTGTGTCAAGGCCCTCACAGACTGGGTCAGCAGGCACAGCAATCCACAAATCATTACCAGCAACAGAGGCACCAGTTTCACCTCTGTCCTTTGGAACACCCTAGCTGACAGCTTGGGAACAAAAATCACCCACCATAGCCTACAAACCTGAAGCAATCAACAGAGAGGCTCCACAGATTGTTGAAAACCTCCCTAACAGCCAGATGCCAGGGAGGAAGTTGTAGAAGAGAACTGTCGTGGGTCCTGCTGGGATTAAGAACAACCCCACACGCAGCATTCAACGCATCCCCAGCAAAAGCTCTAAACGGCCAAGAGCTGATGTTTCCAGCAGACTCCTTTCCAGAGAAGAAATCCCTGACAACAACAGACAAAAGCGACAGAGAAATTGTTACTAGCAAGAACAACATACCAAGCAAACAGGAAATGTGTGTTCATTCGGGTCAATGCACACAAACCCCTCCCTCTCCCCAGGATACTCCGGCCTACATAGAATTCTTCAACGTCGTCTCAAAACATACCAGATGACTGTTGACTGTAGGATGACCTGGGTTTCAATCGACTGATTGAAACCAGCCTGCATGCTGGACACCAGCCCACAGGCATGGATCAACCACATGGCCTACCTGGCAATGAATCAGCTCTCGCCTCGTGGAACGGACCATGCACTCGACACTACGCAAGACTGAAAATGCAGATCCTCCAAATTGTTATATGTCAATATTTCTGACAATGTTATTGCCACCTTGCATGTATCATCACTCCGTAGATCAGAATGTAATCCGTTCAGTCCTGTGTATCTCCTTTATGTTCATGTGTTTTTGTATATTGATTATTTTACATCTGTGAGAAGAGACAGATGTGTCTTGTTAATTCCTTTTCCTCTACCTGTCAAAAGGTAGGGACTACTGCGCTTTTGCTTGTACCTCGTCACAGAGTTTTACAGTAAAAAACAATGCCAACCGTATGTGATGAATAGGAACAATCTTACAGTTCTCACCAATTCAATTAATACTATGATAGTAAGCAAATTGACAAGAATACATGAGTAAACTGAATTAAGCAAAAATCTTTAAGATGCTTGTAGACAAGCCTGAAAACAGCCCTTCTAAGGAATCCCATTTAGATTGTACACCATAGCAAACCCAAAAAGTGGAGCAGCTTACTCCTGGGCACCCATCTATCTATGCAATGACTGCTTTCACATCAGCCAAGTTTACAGTGTTCAAGAAACAAAAGATTACTAATGCAAACCATATAAATTGTGAGGATTTCTAGTGTAAAAAAAAAAAAATCCAAATGAACAAGCTTTCAACTACACTTACAAACTTAAATTTTGTACCAAAAGGTTACCATAGAAGTTTCTTTAGCTAGTAAACCTGAGTAACATTATAACCCTTACAAATTTAGATTTTAAGTTTATAATGCCCACGTGAAACAATACAGAAACCAAGATTAGCTTTTTTGACTTAAGGTTTATGAATTACCTCCAGAACAGAGTCGCATCCCATACTTTAAAATTGAATCAACAAAAATTTCAAATTGCTATCGCCATACGAAATACATGGCATTTCCTGGCTATACTGTGTACTCTACCTATGATATCATTTAATTTATAAAAGTAATCCTCTGCCAACAGTATTTATCAACAGTATTTTTCCCACTGTTGAAAAGCTTATTACTCGTTATCTTGCCCAGAATTCTAACAAATATTTACATAACATCTTACTAACAATGAAAAGTATTGAGGCCTACCTCATATGTGGAATCACTTGCAATGGCCATTCCTTCACTGGAGACTGCCAACTTTTCTTCTGATGTACCACTCTGAAAAAGCTTATATTTAGTTATATTGCCTTTGGAAATTTGCTCATTAATGCACTTTGTATAAATTCATTTATTTCTTTTTTTTTACTCTCAGTATACCAAACCTATTAGGTGTTTTGAATGCTACAAGAAAATCATTCAATATACCCTAAGATATAACTTACAAAACTTAACATTATCCTATAACAGTTTACATAATGAGCATTTAAACAGCAGTTAATAAGGATAGGGTTTCAGTTTCCTTGTTGTAGGTGTATACCATCAGAACCACTAAGCTATTATAATGTGAATAAGAGGACTGTTTAGATATTTTAGTTCTCACCATCCCAGTGCCTTATCACCCTCTTTTTCTAGGGTTCACTTAGTTTTCAATACCAATGAGCATCCAGCAGAATTCCTATTACAGATTATGTAATGGTAACATTAATAGACTTATCCCAGATGGGCAGTATCTCCCATCAATCAAGAATAAGCCTCATTGTACCTATGAACCACCTCAGTGTACCTTAAGGAAGAACAGGTATGGAGAGAAAATTTTAAAATATATAGTTCATAACCTTTGCAATGATTTTCATCTCAATTTTCACAACCTCGAAACATTAACCATTATTACATTGTTTTATCACAAACCTTTGTTACTAGCTTATATTCCTGAATAACTCAGAGCAACATTATGAGACATACAGCTTTAAAAGGGTAACAACCAAGTAGTATATTTCACTTGAAAATTAAAAGACAGTAAAACATGCTAAAACTCAAACTTCTATTTATTTGATGAAGTCACCCAGTAATCCTTTTACCGCTCATTATTTAAGAATATAAATATTGCATAGCTTATTGTACACTTGAAAAGTTTAATGGGGTAATTTTTCTCTAAATTAAAGAGTATCAAGGAAATTATAATGGCATAAGACAGGAGATGGATCACCCTCTTATACCAGTAGGGAGGAACTAAGTTTCCAATGTCTATAAGTGCAGCTAGTGCATCAGCAGGTAGCAGACTTCAGAGCAATTTCATAAAGCTACAGAGCATGAAAGCAGTTACCACAACTGCACCCTATCTGAGATTGACTTGAACCATACCGATACAATGATTGGGTAGATTTGAGCTAGAAATTTTAAAAGAATTACTGAAGTAATGCTTTATTATACCTTCACGATCTTAAGTCATGGTTGTATATGTTTTTCTAACCCTACTACAGTAGCCAGACACTGAATCTCAGCTTATGGCTCTTCAAACTTCATGCTGCCCCAATCTTTACCAGTTAGAATCAATGCCTTCACCTGTAGCCAAATTAATCTGTCAATATGTTATGTAACAGATACTGTTAACATCTGAATACCTTTAACTGAACTTTATCTTGTTCCTGATAGAGGGAAGACAACTCTTCACCAATGGATGGCTGCCTTCTTATAAGGCTGCCTTCTTATGGGCGGCTTTAGAATTAAGCCTGTCATTTATACGTTTCTAAGGTAGATGTATGCATCAATAATACGACTTCGCTCTCATCACAACGTTAATAATAGTTAAAACCAAAAAAAACTACTGTTTAGCCTTCAGTAAATCCGCATTTTTCTGTTTAAGTCTTAACATTGAAATGTGGTGTCATGTGACAATCCACTCAAAGTTACTTGCCCTTTCATGAGACAGATAGAACTATGCAGTTAATGCAAGCCTAACTTTGACATCCTCTCTTCATTATACAGTATCTATGTACTAAATCTTTTCATTTTGTGGCCATTAATTCATAATGAATTGGACAAAACTACAACACTCCTGTCTTATGGCTCTCCAGAACTCTACAAGGTTTGCTTTTCCTGCCTAACAGTGTACATACATAAACTTTATATCATATGACATTGCATGCTGCCCATTGACACAGTTAATGCTTATTTGGAACAAAATACAAAAGGCTATCATTTCTATGATCTATCATTTTCACAAGCACACCCATAACATTAGTCATCTCTTATTTAAAAGCCAGCGCTTATTGAGCCACCATAAAATTTCATATAAATTCAGTGTAGTATAACTGTTTACATCACCCCACTAAATCTACTGGTCCTCTATCTCTCTTTTTTTTCTATCAAGAATATTTCATGCACTGACTTGTAAAATTTAGTAATGCTCATTTTGCTTTTTCATTTCGTTTTTCATACAGCATGAAACAAAGCAGGTCTTACCAAACTTGCAAATTATGTTTCTAAAAGCAAGTTCACCAGTGATAGATATCAAATATGAGGGAAGTGAGAAAAATAGTCGTAAAACCTGTTCCACCTCATAGATACCCACTCTGTCACACTAACTATCAGGGAGCTTTCATTATTCGTGGCATCTCAAAAAGAACAGTGGTACAACATAAAATAGCAAGCTGCCGCCTCCTAACCAGTCTGAAATTTTCTATGGGAAAATCATGCCCATGCTGAAACTCATGCTGGTGCAAAGTGGAGGGAGTAAATTGTGGGGCAAAGACAGCCTTTTAGGTAAAGATTACAGTACATTTAACAAAAAGAAAAAATATTTAGTAGCTTGCAGTGGACGCCTCCCCCCCTAAAAATCTACACAACATGCTCAGCATTCACCAAAGCCACCTCCAGTGGCCTTGAGAGATTCACCAAAACCACCTCCAGTGGCCTTGAGAGTTAACTACAAAACCTCAGAAGATCGTCTTTGAGCTTAAAGATGAAAATCGTTCTCACTGACAAAGAAAAAAAATCGACAACTTACACGGAAAAGTATCTTTGTCGATCAACAGTTTCATTGTTCTTTACTAAAGACTCCTGCAACAACATTAACTTACAGTCTTCTACATATGATGCAGACAAAAAGCCAGCCTATGCACACCTAAATAATACGACTTCATAGAAAAAGATTTCCAAAGGAAATACTGTATGATGAAATACAAAAGGAGGACCCAATCAGCACGACAGTGAAGTATGACCCACTTCAATGAAAAATGACAAATACATCTAGAACCCGCCCCAAAAAAAAAAAAAAAAAGACTAGAGGGGGCAAAATGAGCTTCAAAAAAAAAAAAAAAAAAAAAAAAAAAAAAAAAAAAAAAAAAAAAAATTTAAGATGGTACAACAGACGAGTGTTGATACAGCACAATTTCCATCTACTCCCTTAGTAGGGGTGCTATATGGACCAATTCACAAAGTTAAATCGCTGTGTTGTTTTAAATCCTGTCAAAACATTACCACCATTTAAGATGCCCTTCACCTTTGAGGATTGCAGTTTGCACGGTATTTTATTAACAGTATTCTGAAATGAAAGAGTATTAACATTTTTGGAAAATGGACGTTTAGTAAGCCTAATAATGGAATTGGCAATATAACTGACGGTAATGATTATTAAAGGAAGCTTTTGTAAGGGTTGCCAATAACCCTTCATCTTCAGGCATATTTACAGTTGTGGATATTACAAATTTTGTAAAGTCACCAATTTTGTAAAGTCACCAATTTTGTAAAGTCACCAATTTTGTAAAGTCACCAATTTTGTAAAGTCACCAGAAAAGGTACAGGTACAATTGGCTTTTAAATAAGACTAAGCTGCAAACTAGAATTTAGATACTGTAATAATCATGAATTGGATATAATGTTGCATTAAAGCTCTAGTCAAAATCAAGCTACATTGATACATAAATGAAGTCATGAATTAACGCTGAATGACAGTTATATCAGTACATAATTTATTTATATAAAAAATGGATTGAATGGTCAGGTGCATAAAGGTTGAGTAAAGTTTATTGCCCTAACTTTCCAGCACTGCCACAAAGCTAGAATCTAAGATAGGCAACAAATTAATTTGTTTTTTTTTTTTTGGCCATTGATGATTCCTGAAAATTTCCCTTTATACTTTGATATAAAGTGCTGATCTAGGTAAATTTCATGGAGTTATCCTGCCAATCCTTCCTGTAATAAGGAGGAATATTGCATGCATCAAACTATTTGGGAAGGAATTTAACATAATTAGGACTCGTGTACTGACGAGGAACCACTTGTGTTAATTGCTGCTCAACAATGGATTTCTTAAGAGAATCAGCTGTAAGAACTTCAGCACTCTCCTTCAATCTGCCAGAAAAAAAAAATGGTTCTTTATCCACACTGCAACAATATCTAAATATAAATGCTAAAGTCTGCACAAGCGAAATCCTTTATGAAATTAAACCTCCCTCGAGTTAGGTATCTCTTCGTACTTGGCAATACTGTTTTGGAATAGGTAGGTGTACTGAAGATAACCCATACCATTCCCTGCCTACTAACTAATTTTTAATCGATATCAATACCCTTGCCAATTTTTAATTTCAATGTTTAACTCTCGCGATAGCTCTGTTTCCATTCTGCATAGCCAAAGTGGATTAAAGCAACTTAAAGAAATAATACCTGACGACAATGAGTATAAAATTGTGATGATTCAAGAACTTTCTATCCACAGGCAAACTTAAACACAGCTTGTTCGTCCGCATAGCTTATATTTTGCTTAACATTCAAAGCTGAAAAGTCCTTCTGTAATCATTCATGTATGCCCAAAGGATAGGCTTGATGCTTTTATTTTGCCAAACAGCAGCATCATCAATAAAACTAACTGGAATAGTAACACCAAGAAAAGCATGCCTGCCCACTGTGTCCCAGGTCTCAAGCAACATAATATTTCTTCCCCCCTCTTGGGCATCCTTTGAAACCAGCTTCCGTCAACTTAACTTAATCCCAAGGAATTAATCTAAGGAATTAATCGAATATCTCTCAGCAATATATAGTCCTTTTTCAGAATAATGTTTCTTCCAGGCACGCTTCTGCTAGGTTGGAGTCCTCATTTTTGCTAATGAATTTTTGCTTTCGTTTCTTACATGAAATTTGGTTTCAAGTATAGCACTCAAATTATGTCATCTTTGTAAGACGAAAGACTTAACGAATCCACTCCCCCGTACTTGACCATCCCTCTTCACCTTTTCTAGACAATGAATACCTATTTTCCACTCCCTCTTTGACCATTATATTTCCCTTCTATTTTTAAGTGACCTTCAGCCTAACAAAATCCCTGATCTAGTAAAAACAGAACTAGCCTTGCAACCATTCTTAGAAAGTAGTTAGTCACGGTGGGCCCTTGGTTGTTACAATTGACATCCAAGTAAACACCGCTTCTCTTTTAAGCATTATTTTCTGGGTTCCCATATAACCCCTAAACTTACGCGTAGTCAAGTACGTTACCATTAAAATTGTGTAACATGCTCCATGTACTCCTTAGCACTAAATGAACCCGTCCAACATGGGCATTACTAATTATTACAAATTTCTGGAGTATGACATTTTACCCCGAGATATTTACTTTAATTGCACTCTGACATTTAGAACGAAAAAACTAATCGCATGCATAGTTTTCTTTCATGTACTGCTCAATTTGATGGTAAACAGTAAAGGTAAGTCCTGACGTTATTTTAAGTACCGGCAGAGGAAGTTGCTCACTAACTACGAAGAAGCTCACTAACTACGAAGAAGCTCACTAACTACGAAGAAGCTCACTAACTACGAAGAAGCTCACTAACTACGAAGAAGCTGAAAACCGTAGCAAAAGTTTAGAACTATGAGATCAAGGAAGGTATAGCGCCAAATGCAAAAGAAATAACTTACCCCAACATATATATTGCCATAGAGGGGACCAGGGTGTTGCCCAGAAGAAAATCGCATCTCAGATTCTACCTCAGTTGGTTGCCCGGAAGCATACCCTACCACTTCTTCTCCAGATCCTTGCATATACTGTCCTCTATGTTCCTAAATAACCAAGAAAAAATTTTTCATGTTCACATACAAGTATTTATAAAACCTATTCTACTGATAATAGTATCTCCCTTTCCAGTAAATCTTATCACAATATCAGAATTGCTTTGTGACTAAATCACAATTTTGCGATATGCAACAACCCTGTGGTTAAAACACCTCCACAAACTTTCTTATTTCCAGTAAAGCTGATGTCTTTTTAAAAGTACTGTACGCTTCCTTCCTGCTTCATTAAACTGATAAGCTTCCACATGTACAGACAACTTTTTCATCACTATTTCCAGCCAGTTTTCTCTTTCTGAACTAAGCCTTACGTGATAGAAAACTTTAGATATAAAAGATCTTCCTGCATTTAATTTCACAATATTTTGCCCCTTAGCAATGGCATTCCTTACAAAGAGGGCCAAGTGCAAATAACTTACTTTCTCACCTTATCTCTACTGGCCCAACTGCTTCCCATGAGGAAACTAGTTCACACTTTTCCGAAAAAGGCCCTCAGTTCGATTCCAGTCAGCCAGTCAGCCTCTCAATAATAAGAGATAGTCCTCTTAATTACACTTTTTTTTGTCTTTGTGTTAGCTTCCCTTATAGTTTGTAAATGTTAGCACTGTTCGATTTTGTTTCCCCTCTGTTCTCATGCTGAGTACACATTTTCCATATGTCACGGGTAGTTTGTTCTGAATTCAGATGCTTTGCCATTTCATAGTTTGCTTATCTTAAATGAATATATACTTGGAGGAAAAAAACAAAGCGAGGCAAATTAACAAAACTTCAGTACTGTAACTCTTCCCCATTACTTCTCTACGCTTTTCACAGTCTTGGTGTCTAATCTGATAAAAAGAAAAAAGACTGAGGGTGAGCTCCCAAACCTGCCTGAAATTAGGTAAATAAAATGAAATATGCTTCAAAGGATTTTTGGGGGCAAAGTTAGCTAAATATTTGTGCATCTGTGGGTGGGACTCTTAATTAACCAATTAATGATTTCATGTGAACGAGTGTTCTTCATAACACTATCAAAGAAAAATCATAACTGCCTACTTAGAGAGACTGCAACCACATAGAACGCATGTTAAGTACGAATTCCAGTGAAATCCCTGGATAAAAAAAAAAGAAAGTTTATTAATACAGGACCCGCATCTGTAACAAGATTACTAAAGTATTTTTTCCATGTTTAACTCTCATGATCATTCCTACTGTCTAAATACTAAACAGCTTAAGTGCATTAGGTGACTGACAAGAACGAACACATTACTACAGCCTGGTATTCCATACAAAATCAGTACAAAAGTTAATCAAGACCTTCCACTGCTTTCATTCCTAGTAAGTCTATTTTCTACTTCGACCAGGAAAGCTAGTCTTTTCACAAAATTTCAATCAGCAAATATCGTTTATGTTTATGTATATTTCCCCAGAATTTCTATGACTACCTGAAAATAAAAGTTCCTCAGCTGCAGATTTTGGTGTGTGTCAACCTTACTGAGAAGGAAATGGAAAACTCGAGCTTAACAGCAGAACACTTGCTTGACAAGTTATAATAAAATTAGGAATATATTTCCAGCTATGCTGTTCCTATAAAAGATAAAAGGAGAACCACCGGTGCAGTCAACTGACAAACCCTTACATGCCAAGTACATTTTCATCGGCACAAATTTTACGATTCGCGTAATAATTACAGCAGCAGGATCTCTGCAATAATAGTGTAATCCATATTAGGAGTCTTGGAGAAAAATTCACCACCAAGTCACTTGCAACAGGTTTTCTTTATACCAAAAAATTCTGAACCTAGCAAAAACAGAAGTTTCTCCTGGACAATAGCTTAACTATTTCACATGTACTAGTGGTTATAAACGCCAGTCAAATTTAACATTGCTTCTCCACTTAAAAGCACTAATTGTTAACTATCCATATCACCTAAACTCGCATGCGATAAGCGTATACCAATAAAAGCTCTAGCACAAGTTAACCTTCACATTAAATTACTACTAAACCAACTCTGACACACTCATCCTGCAGAGGCTTTAATATGTACGAGTATTACAAATTCCTGGAACATGTAAAGAAAATTCTTATACTTTCCACTGAAATATTTCCATGAATTACTTTGGCATTTAGAAGTACCAAACCATAACTCGTCCATGCTTCCATGCTTCTATTTAATTTGTAAAGTTATTTTGCGTAGAATTAAAAGTTTGAACAGAATTTTTAAGATAAAGGAGGTTAACTACGAATACGAAACTTCAAAATATAAGAGCCTGACATATGGCAATCCTCGAGGCAGGGGTAGTACCAAAGTCGAATGAGAAATTAACTTACCCCAATATACATCTGACCATAGACGGCACCTGAGTGTTGCTCAGAAGACCACTGCTCCTCATCATCTTCGTGGGGTTGCCCAGAAGCGTCCCGACTTTCCTCGTCTGCAGGTACTTGCAGATATAGTCTTCTATGCCCCTACGGTACAAAGGCAAAGATTAACCACAATTATGTGTAATAGAATCCGATTTTCTCTTTTATAAATCTTAACAAGCCCAGAATTGCTTTGCAATATATTGCCCTTAGTTCTGTAACATTTAACTTCCCGTGGTTAAGGCTGTAAGTCACCCATTTTACTTGTCCAGAGCACCAAATATATTTTCTGAAAAAAGCTGAAAATTTTCTGCCTTATTAAAACCAGTCTGTTGTTTTAGGTTAAGTTGACGTTACGCCAACACAAGCTCTTGCAAGCTGTAACTGCTTCTAGTGTAATTTTAGGTTAACTCTACTAAGTATGTTTTCCCGACACCACGGAGGTATTATTGCAATAAGTTTAGAACTGTCCTGACGTTTTAGTGGCTTTACAAGCTTTATTAACCAGTCTCCTCTCCAACAAATTTCTTATTTTATTCTTCAAGTTGTACTAACCAGCTGTCCCGTGTACTACTTGCTGTATTTATTTTTGTACATTTGTATTATAGTGTTCCTAGTTTCCAATGATAGTGCCGTCCATGACCATGTACAAATAAATGATCCCCCTTACCTTTTTTTCTTAGTTCTATTGGCACAACTGCTTTCCATAAAAAAATGGTTAATATCAACCAAAGATGGTCTGATTTCTTTAAGTTCTTTGTTCTAGGGACACAAATGCTTTCCGTAAAGCTAACACAACTAAAGAGTCAGATAAGTCAGTCCTCCTCATTACGTCTTTCCTCAAGTTCTCTTTTTGTATAGGTCTGGAGTTTCCGAGGTAAGAACTTCATCATCATCCACTATAAAAAGACAGCTATTGATATGAGAAGCATAATTTTAAAGATGCATCTTGGACTTCACATAAAGATACCATGATAAACTTCAGTTAGTTTACTCTAGTTTTTCTTTATGTCACGGGTGGTAAAACCAAACTAAATCTCAAAGCTAGTTGAATCTTCAAAAATAAAAACTAATCGGGAAAAATCATACTGACGCAAGTAAGGGATATATAGCAAAGAATATTAAGGATGTTCAGTATATGCCAGGACAACAAAACGCTGAACCAATGCTCTATAATTAGTGCTAAGGTCACTGTAAATCTACACCAAACTTACCAACAACAAGTCTTCCTCCTTACCTCTCTACACTCGTCATATACTGGATGCCTAATTCGTGGAGGGGAAAAAGACCTTAATTGTGCTGCCAAACCTTCCTGAAAGAAGGAAGAAAAAATGTATTACGCCCGATTTAAGCATTCGCCATTTGAAAATATATTCTTTTTATATATGTGAGAAAGCAATTCCAGAAGCCCCTCAAAGACCAACTTCAACATTACCCCGTAGTGCAGCAACATTCCAGCATCAAAATAAGTCAGTTATACACTAAGGCGGTTTAAGTTAATTTCACTTTCACCCAGTTATTCGCTACGGTACGACCAGTCACCAATTAATTTTTGTGAAAATTCTGAAAAATTACCCAAGATGTCAAATCACTATATGAGGATAAAACTCCTCTTTAAAATTAGTAATGGAATATCCGAGCTACTTGACGCCGCTATTAAAGATTACTTATCCATAAAAAAGACCGGTCAACTTGAGAGAGAGAGAGAAAGAATTGTGTGTGCACGCGCGCGCGTGCTCTTGCATCCGTAATCACAGAGGCTGACAGTTTTATGGAAAAAATCAATATAATTATGAATAAGGCCATTAATTACTCATGATCTATCAACATGAGTCTAGGCCCATACATCATGAGAAATCTTAACATGTAGTAAAAATTTCAAACTCAAAATCTGTAAGAAATATCAAAACGTGGCACTGCAACAATAGACCATACGTAAATGAATTGGTAACTAAATCAGTACATAACTGAAAAATTCAAATGACAAATGACAAGCTAGGGAAAATCTCACGTAATAGATGCTGGAGATTACTAAAATTCTGTGCGTTCAGATTAACTCCCTGGACTCCTGAATAGTTTCTATTCAGGATTGTATTAAGAAATCCTCTGGACTTCTGAAACAGCATTTAGTTTCTGTTCAGGATTGTATTAAGAAATCAATGAGTTAAAATACAAGAAATCTCCCAAAGTTCTGATTTATTAAATGTATTATCTTTGTGTGCTTTAAACAGTATTGTTGCTATTCCTTAGTCTGGCAGAATTTTATGCGATAGACTATTGAAGTAGGAAACCCAGGACTATTTTTCATCCTGTATTCTAAGCAGATTTGGCAGTTTTTTTTCATTATTATTCCCCTAAATGCACACATATGAATGAACTATAATCCATAAATCTAATCTATTTTTCATATAAATGTTTGTGAAAAAGCATTGAACAAGAGTAATCCTAGGCAATATTGAGAGGCTTCCACAGCCTGATGGTCTTGTGAACCATCAGAAGAATAGTGAGAATCTCTTGTCTTTTATGCCATACTGAATAGTATTCATGTGAATAAGTGACAAAAATACAAAGGTGTCCAAATTGGGCTTCATGCATAGTCTAAGCAGGATAACGTTGCAATACTAGACTAATCCCAATTCTGCACGTTGTTCTATTCAGTAAGTGATTAGTTCTATTTGAAGAACAAAACGAGTATTCATGAAGATATATTCGAAGGATTATCCTCCTAGATGAAACCTCTCGAGCTAACGCATTATGAGTAGAATTTTGGATTTTGAAGCAATCTGATAAGATAATTTTAACCATTCAATTTTTTTTTTACTAATAAAACTGCTTAGTGCAACAATGTGTACCCTTTGTCTGCCCTTGATATTCAATCTTATAGCATGCTTTTAGCTGTTGTTAGGCACTTTCCAACTGAAGATGTGAAATCAAAATCAAACCTAACCAATCAACGAATTAATGAAATCAAGACTTCCCAACAATGGCGATACTGGAAATAAAAAGTTGAGTACCTGTAAAATAAACTTTTTCAAACCACATTTCATAAGTTACGGTGACCATTACTAAACGATACTGTTATCTTTTATGGGTATCCTTTATTTAAGGTCGAGGGTCATTTCCTATTTTCCCACTGCTTGCATTTATTTTTTAACCTTTTTAGACCAAGGAGGCGTTAGATCAGTTTTCTTTTCTTTAATTAAAGTGAGATACTATTGCTTCTTTGGTACCTTCCCTAAAGAACACTAGACTATTTTTTATATTTATCAAGTCTGAATAGCCAGAGTTTGTTCACAACACGTCGAAAACTACCAGTTGCACTAAATGAAATGAGTATTTGATAACCCCTGGAAGTTCAGATAATACACAATCATAACTTAAGGAAAAAATTGCAGGGAAGCTGTTAAACTGGACCCTAGGCATTACACTACATTCAATTAAACCTGCAGAAAATACAAAGAAAACTTTCGGACAGCTGGCCATAGGCAAGACTACTTATTTACGTTTTATATTAAAGCATAATTGCTTACACAGTATAATTTAAGTAGAATTTACATATAAATCTTAGGTATATGAACTTCAAATCTTGGACAATTAGTTTTTTGTCAGAATGCCAAATGTTAAAATACCAAGTGTTTTTCACTTTTAAATACCACTTGGTTTACACACAGTCATTGCACTTTTGTATGTTCTAAGATGCTTATAGGTTTGAACTATTAACAATAAATTAACTAATTTTTAACTGGGATGTGTGATTAATTATTGCAGTTAATCTGACACTATATATTCCTGGGAGGAAATGCAACCAAGTAATTCATACCTATAGCCAATTACATGAAATTAAATGTGGATTTATTTATCCGATTACACAATTTAGAAGAAATATATGAAGACTGTTTCAGTACACTATCAGATCCTGTTGGGTTTGAAATTACTCTCCAGTAACTCCAGGTTGAAGGCAGCTAATATCATTTGGCCACTTAAAAGTAGTTCTAAACTCCCTGAGATTAGGACCAACAAGTTCCACAGTGAAATGGACCAACCGAGAAGTCATCGCAAAATAGCTGGAGACAAGGCAATGTAATATCAAGTGTCATACGTGGATGGCCATTCCTAAGGCGGCAAGGAAAGTGTCCCATTCCCATACAGTATTATTGCATAAAATAGCAATTCTTTAACTTCTAACAGCCTGGTTCTTCAACTAGTCAGGCCAGGACTCCTGGTGTTTTTCCATTTTTTGTTCATTGATAATTCCTACATGGCAGATGAATCCTTTGCGCCATGTTACGGTTACCAAAGTTTTGTTGAAAGTCTTCCGTGTCCAGTCCATCAAAACTAGTGTACCCAGCAGAAGGTACTACCTGCCACAATGATGTAATAAAGAATGGCCACTAACATCTACTTGAATAACTTTTTTTTTTACAAATCTCGACTAAGATCTTAACAGTTCAACCGTACACCAGTTTGGCTATTGTTAGTTCGGTCATACTTAATCACCCTTTGTAGCTTTGCAATATATTCTTATATCCATTAAAGCTATTGTCTAGAATTTTTTTTTTTGAAAGCTGGCATGCCCATTAGGATTAGTGGAACAACTATCATTTTCATAAAATCTGCACCTTTATATACAAAGTTCAGAAAATACTTCAAAAAAAAACAGTTGCTTACCTCTAAAGTGTCCTCATAGCCCATTGTTGAACTTCCATGAGAGGTTGTAGATTGCTGGTGTTCTAATCTGGAACTCTGAAATTAAATTTGTGTTCTGATTTTGAACGGAATGACTTAATTTGTTACCCGATATCATAAACGGAATATCACCTAAGCATTATGCTTACGATTTAGTTCGTGATTTCACTATTCACCGCTTGTTTCGCATTTAAACCAGTTCTGTTGACGATAACAATTATTAACACAAAACAGCAGCCAAATTTAAGCGGACCTTCAAAACATTTCTTGGAATAATATACACTAAAGATTCGAGAAATTCGTTTTCATTCAATAAATAAGTTCATCTAATATTCATAATTGCCCAATGAACAGGTAACAAAAAGGTAAGGAACTGAAAATTGCCTCATCCTAAGTGTTACCCTAAATACGAGAGCCGAGACGACAACACAAACTCATAAGTGCGAAACTTAACTAAAACCCTCTAGAAGAGTCATGAAATAATGGCTGAATATGAACCGTTTAAAGACTTAATACTCAACTTAAGTTTCAGTTACCAAGCTACGAACTTTTCACCCAGAAATTCTTGCAATGTATTAAATGAAAGTTTAGTCATTTCAAAAGCTTTTGACCATAGCTTACCCCTGTGGATTCTGATACACTTAACTGAAGATATGAATCTTGAAGTTGTTCAGACAATCCTTCCTGCAATGAAAACCTCATTTACAATTAAAAAGCTTTATAAATTATTTATATCACAGGGGGCATGAAGGGGCCAGGTTCACGTTATTGACTGAAACTACAAAAATTCCAATACTTTTAGTTATCCCTATTCTAAAGGCGAGTAATTTTGTAAACACCTTGAGCTGTAGTCTTTTCTGTTCTGATAAAACAATATTAAATTGTTTCTAGCAGTAAGCATATATAGTGAACTGAGTATATTAGTTCCAGAGTATAAAACCGTGTAGCGGTCTCATAAAAGTACACAAAACTGAATTCTGTCAGAACGTTAAGTAACCCAGTTCACACGCTGGTAAACAGAAATCAGACAAGCTGCAAACCTCAAAGTAGCCACCGAGGTGCTATATTTCCATGAAGACACTAATTAGTTCAATCATCAATGTACTCATCAATGCAGTATAACATACATCACTTGCAGCTCAAATATTTGTATTGGAAAATTTTTTGAAAATAAGTCAACTATAAAAACCCCCCATTCAAGAATCTATTCAAGAATCAAAGTTGGTTTTCTAATCTCCCAGGCAAGGTCACAATACTAGTGATGCTGGAGCATTTGTTCAAAATGCCAGTCACAGCCAAGAAAACCACATATAAACCATGCCCAAACACTAATGTCAGCCCTAAATCACCGAGTTTCTCGTCATTCACCATATGTTCATTAAAACATTTAAGAAATAAGCATCCTAAATTATAATTATATATTACCACTGTGTTCAATCTGTATTCCTATCTGAACCCTTTTTAGAAGCAACATTTCAAAATGTTTCTCCCAAGAGCACACATCCACCGTCTATTATAATTGTTCAGTTATTTTCCAATGAAGTCTCGTGATATAGCAGTTCAACACCACCAACCATGGTAACTTTGATAAGTCACAATGAATTTCCAGCAATATTTTTAAAGATGGATTGGAATATCTGTCCAGTGTTCTTGAATGAACAAAAAAAAAGAAGCAGGTATTAATGGACTATTTTTCTTCTAAAAGTTTTGCTTTAAGTTAAACAAAAGTCTCGCCCACCCCACCCCCCAAAAAAAGGATTCTTTGCGTCACTGTCCTTGACACTTTATAAGACTTCAATGACAATGGCCCCATGCATTATTATACCCAGCCAATCCAAAGGAAGATAATAGCGTTAGCCGAAGTACATTCCGAATTTCTTTTTCCAAGGCCGTAATTATGAAGTTCAAGCCTTTTATCATAGGACTAAGAATTCTAACTTTCAAATTTAAAGTCGTTACATTTGATCCAAGTCTGTGTGGCAACTGAAAATAAAATTATGCGTAATCTTCCCTACTTGAGAAAGGTTTATGATTCTTTTAAGCCCAGAACGAGCTGTACTTAACTTTCAATGCTGATTCAAGATTGGTCTATCATATTTGAAATGTAGTTAAATGGCAGAAAACTGGTTTTACTTTCCCCTAATAACACCTTCTCTGAGATACTAATACATTTTCCTTTTTGAGATTGGCAAGCAGATGTCAGTAGCAGCAGCTTCTGGGTTAATATACCCATTTCAGTCATTTACCATTAAGAAGCACATCTGGTATGATGCTGTACAAGATCCAAGCTATCAATTGCATGTAAAAAATGACTAGCTGCTAATGTTCAAGTACTCCTTTAGTGTGTGATGATAATCCTCCAGAAAACTATATCCATATAAAGTGACGTTGCAAACATACTTGACAATTCTGCAGGAAGACTGCATTCACTTACAAATAATCCACAAAACTCAACTCCAAATTATTATCCAGTGGAGAGTTGGAAATAACTGGAATCATCAAAACCAAGTTCCTAGGTAAGCCATGTACTGCGCTCTTGTAGTAAGAAGTATACCACCTCGCATCAAGGCAGGCAGCAATTCACGACTAAAGTACGTACTTTTAAAGTCGAAAACTGATGGCAAACTACAATTTTTTCATGTGCGTTGAATTTTTTCAGGTGCATTATTTTTAATAATATTTTATATCAAGTTTCCTAAATCCTAAGCGCACAAACATTTGCCGGTTAAAAAAGTCAAGTGTGATATTTAATACCAAGTTAAAGAAATCAAAGTTCATGTAGTTATGAAATCACAATTCAAGTCAAGCTCAGTCTAAAATGTATTTAATCATTTTAAAAATGTATACCACTGACAAAAGTAAATAAAGACGTTGGCAATGTAGGGTTTAAGAAATTTGATACAATGTTTTATAATATTTTTGAAACAATCTGATAACTAAACAACAAGTCTCTGCACACGCTTATAAACTGTCAATATAAAGGGAAATTGATGATTATTAGCGACACAGATCACGACAACATATGAAGCATACAAGATAAGCAAGAAGTTTTACTCATACCAGGTTGAGTATATGGATTTCTTAAAGCAAACCGAATACTGACAAACCATGTTTCCTAAAAAAAAAAAAAAAAAAAAAAAGTATCAAATACAGCATCAAAAACTGGATAACATTCCTGACCAGAAGACCACACACTTATTTTTCATAATGAAAAAAACTACCTAAGCAGAAATGGTTTAATCACCAGTTTTCAGCATATAAATTCTGCTTAAATAGCATTGTAGCAGAACAATATCCAATAACTCAAAGTTTTTGTTCATAAAACGAAGTATCCATTAACTTAACTGTTAACATGTCCTTCAGTTCATGGGCTACCTGGTTCCTGGACGGCCTCTGACGAGCAGCTTCAGTATCCTGTAATAGGTAGACGCAAATGTACAAGTAGCGCTCTTGAATGCAGTCTTTGCCATCAGAAAACTACTGTTGAGCTGCTTGAAAGTCAGTTCTTATAGCACAACAATCTCCTTTTAAACCTAGATATTGCAGTTCAGGAGTATTTTTGTCTTGGCCTTTATCATAGTTAAAACAAGGTAAAAAAAATGCTAAAGTTAGAAACAAGGTTAAAAAAAAAAGATGCTAATCAAGCAAAATTAAAATACTACATCAATGACATTCCCTTATGACATTTAATTGAGATGAGTTTCTTTGCAAAATGACTACAGTGAAACCCACTTAAAAGAGAATGTACGTCGATTTAAAAGGAAAAAAATTACCTCGCCTGTCGCTGATCTACGACGTGTACCAGATCGTCCTCGTTCTTTGGAACGTTCCTGGGAGAAGTTTGGAAAATTTCAAAGCATTTTCACTTTTTTCTCAACATTGAATTAAATACTTAGCAATAAACTAAAAAAAAAAAAATAGAATTGAAACACATGGCATGTCAACTACTTTAATTACTCCTGAATAAAAAACTACAAGAAAATTCACTAAATTTCAGTTTAGACTTGCCATCTTTTCAGCCTTATTTTAATCATTAGTAAAAGGCAGCATTTTTTCAGGTTAATTACCTGGTAGAGTATTAATTACTTGCAAGATTTTAAAGAACACTGCAACTTTGCAACTTTAGTTTTCAAGCAAACTAGAAACACTATCTCCAGCTTATCTCTGCTCTGTTTAAGCCACACCAAGCAAGATAAAACTGGTTAAGAATTAGCTTCCAGAATGGAGAAAACTTTATGTACACCATCTGTAATTTCATTTACATAGCTGAACCTGAATAACTTCTTCAGGTATTATCCTAGGACTAATCTGAAATTAGGACCAACATCAGTTGTGGAAACAAACATTACTGAAAGCCCTCAAAACCCTCAAAAAGTATCATTCATCACATATCTGATGTTTTATAATCCTCAGACGAATTTTACCTTTTTCTTCATGAATTCCCATTTCTGACTTCATGTCCTGAATTACCATCGAGTCTTAAATTTGTTTTATCTTTGGCTTCCCTGGTCAATATTAGTCACCTAGGTTTTTAAAAAATAATCTCCCCTAATAATACTTAAATTTATAGACCTCTCCATATGAATGTCAAATATGAGGAGGTCCTCTATTGAATTTTTACCGTTTAGGCACCCAGTCCTTAAATAGGGCATAGTTCTCTTCCCAGCATATGGTATGCCTCTATGGAGAACAGAGCATTTTAATTCTAGTACCCAACGCCCTAGCAAGCCCTGGTACAGCATGTAAGACTTCACCGTTTCTGGTGCTTAAGGCTAAAGTATTTCGTGGTCATGCATCCATATTTAAACAAATGGCATTTTATGGCATTTTATCTCATTTTACTATAAACTTTAAATTTTCACTCAGTATTGCTATTCCCCAATAACACATTGGTGCAAGTTGAAATTTATAGACCTCTCCATATGAATTTGTCAAATTGCTAATTCTTTACAATTAACAGTCCTTAAATAGGGCATAGTTCATATGGTATGCAAGAACAGAGCATTTTAATAGTACCCCTCTATCCCTGGTATATACAAGACTTTACAGTTTCTGTCAAATGTAAAGTATTTCGTGGTCATGATCCATATTTAAACAAATGGCATTTTATCTCATTTTACTATAAACTTTAAATTTTCACTCAGTATTGCTATTCCCCAATAACACATTTGTGAGAGTTGAAATTTATAGACCTCTCCATACGAATTTGTCAAATGTGTGAAGGCTCTCTATTGAATTCTTTACAGATTAGGCACCCAGTCCTTAAATAGGGCATAGTTCTCTTCCCAGCATATAGGTATGCCTCTATGGCGAACAGAGCATTTTAATTCTAGTATCCAAAGCCCTAGCTATCCCTGGTACAGTATACAAGACTTTACTGTTTCTGGTGCTTAGGGCTAAAGTATTTCGTGGTCATGCATCCATATTTAAACAAATAGCATTTTATCTCACTTTACTATAAAGTCAAAGTTTTCACTCAGTACTGCTATTCCCCAAATATATCACATTTGTGTGAGTTGGAATGTGGAGACCGACATTTTCCCCTTTGTATTTCTCTCCCCCCTGGTGTGGGGACGGATCGACTTTTTCATTAATGCCAATTCTTTTGTTTGGCACTATGAAATCTTTATCATCCTGTTGAAATTCCAGTTAGCAGGCCCTAATTCTTGTCAAGATTTGTTACAGGAACTTGAGGTTAGAGTAACTATTTTTTCCTAGTCTTTGATTACAGTTATTGAACTATCTTGTTCTGTAAAGGCAACCAAACCTTTATGGTGAACAAACAAGGATGAACAAACAATACTTTTTAGAAGATACAACCTTGAATTGCCCCCATTCATGTTAACTTTTACAGGTAGGAAAATAATTACATACATTGCATTATTTAAAACCATTCGAACAATTACATACATTGCATTATTTAAAACCATTCGAACAATTACATACCTTGCATCATTTAAAACAAAGAATTTAAGACTATTACATACCCTACTCCCACCTTTCATCCTTGACTTCTTTCGGGGTGATTGCGACTTACAGCGCCTCTCTACAACACACTGAAATTATTCAAACTACTTAATATACAGCAGTGTCATTTACAGGTTAGTTTTATGAAAATAGCATTATATATTCCTTTTGAAGCCACCGAAAGGTAAAAAAGACTAACAAACAAACAAGCCCGGGAGATGCTAAGCATAGATTACAAATTAAAAATTTGCATCATGACATATTCGAAGCAAAACATTTTAAAAATTTTATCATACTTGCCCTCCCAGTGTTCATAAACAAGGCATGAACAGGGCATGGTAGGGAATAACCTACTTTTGCAGACTCAGTACTTGGGCCAGCTATTGGCCCAGGATTGGAATCTTCGGAAGATTCAGAGGTTAGTAGCAGTGGACGAGGCCTTGGAGAGCTGGTTTTCTTTGTCAGTCTTCTCCTCCTTCCAGTACCAGAGCTACTTGGCCTTGGACTACTATCATCGTCCATGTTATTTATCTGCAATTTCAGCAAACTAATCAATAAAACATCCAGTATTTTAGATGTAACCTCGCAACCAAATACCTTGTGAGATGTAACCTTAACAGTACCTTCAGCATGAGCACTGGCCACTTGTTTCAGCAGCATTATTCAGTGATCAGTTTCATATAACTGCAGAACTATCTTTCATTCATAAACATGCTCAAAGTTGACAGATAGTTTAACTCTAAAGGACCATACTATTTTGCCTAAGTTCTCTACTGCTCGAATCTGCTTTATTTATGCTTATAATTCTATTCCAGTACTACACCCCTCTTGACTCAGATTGTCACAAAAAATAACTATTACAAGCTTGAAAGCTTATGTAAAAGATGAACATTTTTGCTTTTTCCTGCATGTGTGCACATTTAATTGAAGTTTCTCTTGGCCTTTCACTATCAAACAAGTACAAAATAAATATATCCAATTACAAGTACAAAATTGCAAATATATCCAAGGGAATTAAATACCAAAATCATTCAAAACAAAACTATTTAAATCAAATTAACCCCAACAACACCATTTTCATTTTCGAAGACTAACCCTTGCAGAAAAAAACAGAAAATTTAATGTTCCTCAAAAAGCAAGTCCTACTAGGTAAAATTGGGACACTATTCAACACTTAAATTTATCTTTTCCATGGCTTAAGAAACTACTGTAAATTCAAGGATTTTGCACAGAGACAAAGTAATACACTTTGACAAAGGAATCAGCATTTAAATAGAATGATGGGTGGATTTGCTGGCTGATGAACCTTAAGCATTTTTCCCTGGTTATTGTTATTGGTAAATGTTAAAAGTCAGCGAGTCTTGCTAATTATGTCCCTTTAGCTAGGCTAAGAAGAAAGTTTGTGTACTTTATTTGGCTAAACTAGCATCACAGCGAGTTGGCAAAATGAAAGATACGTTACATATGAAATAGACATAGATTAAGCACTATATGGGCTTTTCATACAGCAGTCAAGTCGCAATGAAACAAAAAAGGGGCAAGGGAGGCGCCATGTGAATGACTATCATGCTCTAAAGAATGGAATAGGGCCTTAAATTTATGAGGCGATGTCTCTCACACATATGACCTACTTGTATGCACGAATTCCATTTAGCTTTTAAGGCAGGAAATGACTTTTGTGGAAAGGGCCATAAACATTCAATTGGCGATATTTCAGCCCTTGTATAACATGGAATTAGAACAAATCAAACTTATGCTAAATTTATAGCAAAACAATATTCTATGCTAAAAGGTCAGTTATTTCCTGTTTAAAGACGTATGCCTTAATCTTATCATCATCTTGAAATAATGAAACTGCCCAGTGTAAAGCTTTTGTTGCCGAGGGGAAGTTTATGATAATATTTTAAATCATTTCAAAAGTTATTAAAACGTGGAAAAATTTTAGGTTTACCAGAATTGCGTACGTCGTCATTGTATTTTGTTTTTATTTGTAATTGAAAATACTTATGATAATCATTGCAAATTTGTAGTTACAAATTATGTAGGAAAAATTACTTTTTTAAGCCACCATTTTTTTATCGAGTATTTCCACAGTAGTAGCGGTTATGTTTTGCAATCGTATCTAGGTAAGAACTGAAATATGGTCGTTTAAGGTTTATAGTCCTTTCCACTTCAGCCTCATTTCATACCCAAAAAGCCAAATGGAATTCATACATGCAAGATGGTTCAGTTGTGTTAGACACATCGCCTCGTAACTTAGATCCTCTTCCGTTCTTCGGAGTGTGATAATAGATATTCACATGGCCCCTCCTTTACCTCCCTTTGTTTCCCTCCCTTGCCTCCCTTTGTTTCTGTGACTAAATATTGTATTAAAAGGCCATATAGTACTTGCTCTATGGTCACTTCATTTGCAAAGTTATCTTTTATTTAGTCGTGACATTCATTGTGCTGCTACTTTGGTCAAATAAAGTATGTAAACTTTCTTGTTAGGCTAGCTAAAGGGCCATTACTAACAAAATTAGTTTAGCCATTTGAGGATTTATCCGCTTTTGAAGACGTACTCTACCTATGACATTTTGAGAGACCTCTCATTTCTTGCTGTTGTAGTTTCACTTGATCTTTATCATTCTATGGGGCTTTCATTATCATCATTCTTCTGCAAAAAAGTTTACTTATCCATGCCTGAAATGAGAGGTCTCAAATGTCAGGTAGAGTTTCACTTTGGTTTTATGTACAGCCCTCCACAGGGGTAATTCTCTGGCCCTTAGACATTTTCAATGTAAGGTGCTTCTTATATTTTATAGTTGTCTTTCAGTATTTTCTCGTCAGTATCGTAGCTCCTGCATGATAGGAGTCTTTAGGCTTTTTAAATTTGTTTTCTTGTATTAAATTGCATAGAAGATTATAAGTCAAAACCATGATCCGTATTTTTACCTTTGACATATTCTCTACTTTGCACTTACTGCCATCATGTGTTTTATGTTTAGTATCACTATGACCAATCAAACAATTTTTACACTGGAAAGATGTTGCTAGCACATTCATTTGATGTGATTTTCACCACATCCATGGATTTTTCTTACAATCTTAATGTCATCTTCATCCTTCGGGACAAACTACTTTTTGGTTTAAGTTTACCCTTCTCGTTTACTAATATATTGTTGATATTCTGAATTGCCATTTTTGCCTTTAAGTTTTTCCTGCCTGGAAATCTTACAAATAAGTGTCCATCTCTTGTTGTTTTAACCAGTTCTACTGGCGCCGTTATTTTACTCATAATTTGTCTCTTTTCATTAGCTGCTGTGCTCTCTTCGTTTGTAGATTTGATCAGAAGCACTTTTGTCTTTAGTGATTCAGCATAAGCTTTGTCCATGTTTGTCATGGTCTTTACATCTTTAACATCATCAATTTTGTTTTGGATTTCATCTACGTTTATCATTACGTCACTAGTTTTCTGAGCCGAATCCTGAATCAACTTTTTATCTCTGTTTTTCTTTTATTTCTTCAAGTAATCTTCCATGAGTTCTTTGTGTGTTCTTTGTTCAGGCCTCTTGCAATTATTACATATGTACAATATGTTATCACTACAAAGTATGGGTGTGTATCTGACCTCGATACCTGAACATTCATAATGAAACCATGCATCGCACATTTCACAGCAAGTTCCTTCATCATCAACTTCCCCAGAGCAATGTCCACAGCTTGCCGACTCTCTCGATTTGGGTTGACTCATCCTTCTCTAGTGTTTTATTTAGTGTTCCATCTTTACGTTCTGCTCCGATAATTATGAGATAATGTTCGTATGATAGTTTGATCTTCCCTTTACTTTGATTTAATTTCTACAGTATTTATTTTCTCTTTTTCCTTCCTATTCCTCATATTCACTCTTACACAGAGCACTTCACGACGCGTCCGACCCGTATGAAAGCTACTCATCCACTTCGGATATGGGATAAATGTTAAGAGGTCATAGAGGAAAGTCCTCCCCACAAGCTCAAAACGGTATCCTAAGCAAGGATTGGCTTTTAAAGACATTCAGGTTTTATTGGAATTTAGGTCTTTATTCCCCCACCCCAACAAGGTGGGCAAAGTTTCTTCATAACTGTCTACTTTAAGCAGTATGCCATGTGGTAAGTTACTACCCCTTACCCGAATGGCTTCTATTAAATGTTTAGTTGCACGAGGACAATGTATAACGAGGCAAGATGCGGCAGGCTTAACCGATTAACTTATTTCAGTTTATTTTAACCACCACTCCATCAATCTGTCTGCGAGGGTATTTCTTGTCCAAGAAGGCTATGATGTAAGTGAATAAAAATTAATTCTGAATCACAAACACTTATGGTAGTAAAGCATATGAATAACTCAAAAGGCGTTAGTTGAAACGACCAGTTACAAAAACTGGATTATGCATAACTCGAAGAGGCCTGAGTCTCAAGGCATGTTAGATAAGATTAAAGTAGGTTTATTTTAGGATGATGTCCTACAATAATATCTTCGAATACCATGTAACTTCCGTAACCTTCTCTCAGATTAAGAACTTATTTAACTATTAATACTCGCGTTATTCACTACATTCAGCGCCCAAAACAGTTTCCTACTGATCCTCACCAATACTACTCCATTTAGTGGAAGATAGAAATGTCGTTTGTCGCAATAACGAGAATCACACCACAAAACACAACATAAGAGTAATCTGAACAGTTATTTTGCAGCATATATGCCTAGAGATAAAAATTTAAAGCTGGAAAATCTAAAGCTGGCAATTCACTTCAAGGTAGAGGTTGGTAAAATGAAATATGCAATACTCAAAATAAGTAAGGGGCGACTATTACCCATGAGAAAACTGAGAACGCGTCCTAAACTGAGCTAACCTAGTTGCGCAAACTTGAAACCAAACACACCAAACACTGCTAGATCAAAAATAAAAGTACAGAACACAAAGTGTAATCAGAACACGTCAGATGAAACGTAATAAGTGGTTTGGAAGAGAAAATGTGGTTTGCACCAATAGCAAAGGCATCGAATCAGCTTTGAGGAAACTAATAACCAACTAGTGTAATTCACAAAGATTATAATCCATAGGGAAATTAAATTACCAAGAAAATTTCATTCTCAATTCTACAGAAATCTTGCATTAATCGTCTACTGTATAACTAGCCAATTTCTGATCATCATAGCATCACAAACCACTTTTTCAGTTTTAAAATAAATTTCACATTTGTCCCTTTCACGAAGCTTAACCGGCACAATTTCTACCCACAATTTTGCAGCCTGTAGGCACAATATTCGAGCTATGCATGAAAACTGAAGACTATATCCAGAATCATTGAGAAAATTCCTTAGACGAAAAGCAATTATACTAATTTCAGGCACTTATCAGCTGCATATCCACAAATACAGGTAATAAGGACCCGTTCCCGAGCCATTTCTCTATCACAACGTAATGATTTCGAAAATAAAAAAACAATTAATTCGAAAACCACAACATAAAAGGAAAATCCATCAAACAGGACTTACAATGTTAACGAGCGTTCGGAAGTCTTTCCCACTCACACAACACTTAAGCCTTAGCTACGTTCCGGGGTTAGACTAAAACTGATAAAAACAAACACAAAACAAAAGCTATTTTCGATGCGTTGCAAGGACTCGGGAGTCATAAAGGATGCGGGGAATGTTTGACTGAATCCAGATTCCTTGGGAAATAAATCAGTTTTCTTTTTCACACTTTTCTTGTGTTTTCTTTTGATATTTTGGCTGTATTCCAGTTTTGAAGATATTACAATCGACTATGAGGTTATCAATGGTATATTCAACCTAAATACTGTACTTTGGTGTGAAATCCCGAGCAATGAAAAAAAGTGTGAATAAGTCTCGATGGATTAGTACTAGCCACAGGTGGCGATATCATTATACAATACGAGATTTCAGTGTATTCGATTTTTCCTCACCTTTTTTTCTTGCTAAATTATACTTGCTCAGTGTTGTAATTAGCTAAAAGTTTTTCTTTTCCATTCTTAAAAACTGTTCTGCTGGTTTTCCCTAAACTGCAATGATTGACAACACTAATTTAAGCTATTTGAAACATTGACCTGTAAACGTTTAATCGTGCATATAGTTTCTCCTGCTTTCGACATTCACCTTAGCAGCCTGTATGAATGTTAAAACAAGTAAAATGAAACGCTCGAGAAAGAGTAGGAGCACTAAGAATGAGCAAACATTACCCGACGTCCAGCCTTCTTTCACATTTTGATGTAATAAATTTGCGTCAAGTTACTTTTTTCCATCCATACTATAAAAATGATGGCAATCTGTAGTCTATTGCTTTTATCTGGAACTTAAACAAATCTAACACTCTCTTTATTTCCATATAGAATTATATTTGTACTGCTATTTTTTCCAACTGCAAAATCAACAAGCTGTTTTACGAAGGCGAAGATTAAATAACTTGATAACAATGAACATCAAAAATTGTGCTGATTTAAATATTTCCTTTAGACAGATCATTTCCAGAAATGGCTTATCCTACCATTGCAGTCTGGTGATTTGTTTTACATCCAATTACAGTTTACATCACATCATAAAATAGCTTGAGCAGTACTGATTATGCCAGTTCCAGCAGATTGTTTGCATATGACATCTGACTAGAGTCCATTATTCTCTGAGAGCTTGTATAACAACTATTTTGTTTCATCTCAACAACTTCATCTAATACTTGTCAGAGATGTTAAAATTCCCACCATGTTATTTTAATCTAATACTAAAGGTGAAAACAAATCCACTTTGAAATTATATATTGTTTTGCCTTTTTGGGCCTTCTGTTAATTAGAATCGCATGTCTTGTTTTTTAACGTATAGATAGATAAGATAATTAAATATGTCCTTAGTAAAGTATACGGAGGTCTTTGGATTTTGTTCATGCCTGTGCAACTCGAAACATTTCTCTGGTAACTTTCAGACTCAGTAGCAGAGTGCACCATTTTTCAGTAGAAAAATATCCGTAACTAGATAAATTTATAAAAAGAGGATATTAAATCTAAATTGTCGTCTATCCAGTGTGTGTGTGGACAAGCCTCATTTTCGCCTTTTTACTGTAACCGTCCTTCATGCCTACAGTTAAGAATTTCACTCCTAAAATTTATCCGCTGAAATCCAAACCCACGGGTATATTCTGTAAACAAGTCAGGGGAAAGGTGGACCTTTCACTGACCTTGGAGGCCGAGCGGATGATGCTTGAGGAACTGCTAGTCAACTCTTGGCTCTAGGGCGATGGTTTATGTCACTTCAGTCCAAATTCTAAAAGCCTTAGCTGTTCTCGGGTGATCTGTCTGGCCAGAACCCATTTTCTGTCTTTCTTTGTTATTTCCAGTAGTTCACTACTTTCTCCTTTCCTGTCACAGTATTTCTGAGCTCCTGTCTACGATGGGTGTACATCCACTCCATATATTTAAAGTGAAGTTCCTGTTTTGCTGTAGCTGAGGTATCGCCTTTTATAGGTAAAATTGTATTAGCAACGACGCGTTCCCTTTTTTCTATCTCAAAAGTTTACTGGATTTGTTGCATCATGACTCCTTTAGGTATACCCAAATTTAAAATGTTCATGAGTTTGACTATGGTAAAATTTGAATATCAGAAATAAATCAAGGTTTTGGATGAATTTTGAATATTCATAGCAAGTTTCTCATAAAACATTTCGTCTCTCTTGTTTTTTTCCTACTTTGGCTTACAGTATATGGTCAAGACCTGTCACATTTTCGGTTACTAAGTTGCACGTTTTCATTACTGGCCAGTTATGTAAGGCTACCTTTTTTTAAAATTTAGCTTTAAGGTAATGCACCGAATGGCTATCGTTCAGGAGCTCCGTTAATTTCTTATAATAGTTTAAAAATCTATATATTCTGATATGTATTAAGGAGGAAAATGGGATTTCACAGCTTATTTGTTGTGATAAAATGAAATAGGTTTTAGTTTAGTGTAAAAGAAAACTATTGTGCCGGCTATGTCTGTCTGTCCGCCCTTACATCTTAAAAATACTGAGGCTAGAGAGCTGCAAATTGGTATGTTAATCATTCACCCTCCAATCATCAAACATACCAAATTACAGCCCTCTTGCCTCAGTAGTTCTTATTTAAAGTTAGCCATAATTGTACTTTTGGCAGTGCTACAGGTACCAACATAAGCCACCACCGGACCGTGGCTGAGTTTCATGGGTCGCGGCTAAGAGTTTTATGGGCCGTGAATGAGGCCACCACCGGACAGAAAACTCGATTGCGCCGAAAAAACTTCACATTTTTTACTTGTTGGTTATGACTCCAAACTCCTTGGGCAGGAGTAAGTCCGTTACATCAATAAAAGCTAAAACTTTTAACCGGTGGATGAAGGAAAGTGACGAAAAAAGCACTTAGACATTTCTTTATTTCATAAACACTTGCAAATCTTTTTATATATATTTACATTTTACGGCATTACACATACATAAAAAGACGAGATAGTACATACAAATTACGATTAAAAATTAGAAGTTTTTAGTGTTGCATGACATTGATTTCATGACGCAGGCAGCAAGTGTAGAAATGACTGCATCAACAGCAATACTGTCCGGGTTTATGGGTTTCATCTTGAGTTTCTCCCAAGATTGTCTGAAACTCCCTTTCAGATTTCCTAAAAAAATAGTTGTAATGAATTTCATCGCTAAAAAAATAATAGACAAATAATTGCCTATTTCATTATAATTTTTGCGTAATTTCGAAAAGGGATTTTTGTAAGTATGCATGTGAGATAGGGCGAAAAGGTACACAGAAGAGGCCTTTTCTTCCAGTCCCTGAAATCGTATCGTCTGCCACACCCCAAAGACGTTCTTGAGTTGCTTTCTCTCTTATATTGTAAAGGCTGACGCATATAACGGATTTACTGTCGCTGTTTTTATTTTTATTTAGTTGTCGTCATGCCAACAGGTGCTCTTGCTCTTAGAGCAGTCCGCAAGACATTCTATGATAAAGTGAATGGTATGGACATGAATGTGAAAACTTTATTGTTGATGGTTCTTCCTGTGGACCAAGGTCTGAATGAAATGAAAGGATTTACAGGCGAGATTGCAATCTGTCCAAAACCTAGGGTACCAGTCAGCGAAGAAAAAGATGATTGCAGCGAGTCCTGGTGAATCGCAGATATCCATAAATTACAATTATCTTAAGAGAAAAACCGGAAAATGTATAAAGTATTGCATTAACACAAAATTAATGCATTTAGTGCAGATTGTTTTTTCACTTCCAAATAAGGAAAACAAAACTTGATTTTTGACTAATGTGCAGATTGTTTTTTCACTTCCAAATAAGGAAAACAAAAAACTATTTTTTTGACTAAGGTGTCACTCGTTTGAAATGAGTTTGATAAAAAAAAATTTTCACAAAACATTTTTTCAGCTTTTGCGTGATACCTGGTTTCCTTCAACTGATCGTACATAAACTTAATGACAGCCGTATTACAAAATTTTCCCTGCGTCGATCATTCCCGTTGCTCAAGCTCTGGGAAGTTACCCAAAACTTACTATGACAAGGGTCCTGACTAAGACCACTGAGGGTTAACGGAGTTGACCAGGCAAAATAAGCGTATATAGCCATAAATGATGAATTATACCACATATTTGCTTATTGCAATATCTATGATACTTAACTGAAGGCCCCATTTTATTCAGCGTTTACTTTTCTTAAATCACAAGACACTAACAGAATGTTAAAATTATTTGTATGGCCTGCTCAGTCCATGATTATGACAGCGTTACGAAATAAAAAAAATATTCAAAATACTTTTCTTAAAGTTTTATCTATACAATTTCAAGGTCTCATACTTCAACCCTAGCGCAACTGATGAAGTGATTGCTTTCATAGTGTTGTTTCTTGCAAGAATAATTATGGAGAATCTTTAGTGGCCGCCAGGGAGGAAAAGCACTGAGGGTCATTGATTTCTGGTTTACGTGTAATGCGGTTGGAATGGAATACACGTGCGGAATAATCGGCACAAAACACTGGATATAACAGTACTGTGAATTTCGACAATTATTTTCTGTCTCCAACTGATAAAGAAGCTTTTTCAATTAAATCATATTTAGATACTTTACCTGGTGTTAACTGACTTCCTGACAGTAAAGAGAACTTTGCTATAACTGAAAGGTTCACAGGTTTCACGTAGGCCTATTCGCGTAATTCGCGTTTACACATAACCTCTGATCAAGTTCCACCTGCCTGTGACAGCAATACGCCAAGACTTCGTAACGCGTTGTTCTGGCTTTCAGATGGTGAAATCCAAACTCCTCTCCATCAATACAGCCTATATAGATTTACTTATGATCAGTATCTCATGTTACATTTTGAGAATGTAACGAAGGGTTCTTTTTAATAGTCAACTAGAACCA
Organism: Macrobrachium rosenbergii; assembly: GCF_040412425.1. Taxonomy (NCBI): domain Eukaryota; kingdom Metazoa; phylum Arthropoda; class Malacostraca; order Decapoda; family Palaemonidae; genus Macrobrachium; species Macrobrachium rosenbergii. Next base: position 60,725,567 of record NC_089791.1, read on the forward strand.
GACACTGGCGTGTTTAGATTCTCAAAAGCAGGAAGGGTTTGAAACAAAGACTCAGTCACATTTAAGATTATATTTACAAAGTAGAAAAAAAAATAAGATTTCCAGTCTGATGACTGACAAAACCATCCACATTACAAAACCGACACTTGAGGCCCAAAGAGTTCCCATGGCACATCTCGCCAGTAATTATTTCCGTGGGAAACATACAGCACTTGCACCATAACCCTCGCTGACAAATGATAATTATGTATATAACCTTGGTGCACAAAGAAGTTACCAGTCTTATAACATTAACATGAATGTAATCAGCGCCTTTTCCAGAGAGGAATAGCTTATCGCTCCTCGATTACCGTAGCTGCCGTGATGAACACTTCACATCTGGCCCAACGTGCAACCTCCCTCTGCAACATCCGGCGGTCCAAGAGCAATACAATTATACTTTCAATCCAACACTCAACGACCACTTCGAAGATGAATCCTCGTTCGAAAAATCCTCGATGTTGACGGCAGACGATCCCTTGGAACACATACAATCCCAGGGCCCCACCCCTCCTCGGGTTACCTTAGTACTCGTCTCTCTCTCTCTCTCTCTCTCTCTCTCTCTCTCTCTCTCACGGACATGGAAAAGCATAAACAAGAACAAACTCCATGGGTGACTTACCTGGCTACGAGCGCGAACAATAGATGGCGCTAAAGTGACTGGAAAGTTTATTTGCTTAAATATTTACTTTTATCTTAAATTTTCATAAATTACATTTGCGTTGACAGAGGCAAGCATGTGACACCACCCTTCCATAAGAGTTTTGTATAACAAAAATCAAACTTAGGATATAAATTGCAAACCAAAGCAAACTAAACCAATATCAAAGATTATGAGTAAGTACCTGTACTAATGAAGATTATTCATTCAGGAAATAATTACGTCAAGATAAAAGAAATAGCTCAAATCAAATAGGCAATTACCCTGAGGGAAAAAAACATTAGTGTTAAGTGCTCGGAAAGTGACACTAACGGGGCAGTGTGTCTGGTACCACATTATCCTTCCTTGGCACATGTTGGATGTTTAAGTCCCATTCCTGCAAGATTAATCCCCACCTCATCAGACGCTGGTTCAAAAAATCAAAGGATTGTGGTCAGTTTTGACAACCACAGGTGTAAGAACATTCGTTAAATATATCTCAAAATATTCTAAGGGAGAAATCAAACTAAGAGCCTCCTTCTCTATAGTGGAGTACTTACACTATGCATCTTTAAGTTTCTTAGAAAAGAAGGCAACAGGGTACTCTACCTGCTCTTCAACTTGAGATAGTACAGCACCTATACCAAAATCACTCAGAACAACTGCCAGCTGGAATGGCCCCTGGAAATCAGCAGCTCTCAGGACAGGAAAGTGTGTCAAAACTCCCTTTAACTGATCAAATGTCTTCTGACATTCCTCATCCCATTGAAAAGACACTCCTTCCTTCAATAAATAAGTGAGAGGGTTAGCAACAGTTACAAAGTTTTTAATAAACCTTCTGCAGTAGCCTCCCATGCCGAGAAGACGACAATAGCTCTCTTGTCATAAGACACAGGCAACTCTAGAATAGCTTTGACATTTGCATCTTTAGGGGTTATTTTCCCATGACCTACCTCATGGTCTAAATACAGCACTTTAGCTTTACCAATTTCACATTTTGTTAGATTAATGACTAGCCATGCTTGACTAAGCACTTAAAAAACAAATTTCTTATCCTTTGAATATGGGTGTGCTAGTCATCACTGGAAACCAGTGTCATCAATGTATACTACTACACCATCAAGAGAACAGGTGGTTCATTAATCTCTGGAATGTGGCAGAGGCATTTTTCATGCTAAAAGGCATTACGTTACAGGCAAACAATCCTTCACTGGTCACAAATGCTGAAATGTCCTTGGCCCTGGATGTTAATGGAACTTGCCAGTATCCTATCATTTGGTCAAACTTACTGATACAATTTGTTTTACCTACATCATTAATGCAGTCCTCCACCCGAGGTAGATTTTATAAGGCGTCTGCTTTATAGGTTTAGCCATTCCAACTTCTCCGTCATGCTGAAGCCCTTTGTTGGCCGACTCGGTTGAGCTTCAGACTGTCACTCGATGGGCCGGAGTTCAATTCCCACGACCGGCTGATGAAGAGTTAGATGAATTTATTTCTGGTGACAGAAATTCATTTCTCGCTATAATGTGGTTCGGATTCCACAATAAGCTGTAGGTCCCGTTGCTAAGTAACCAATTGGTTCTTAGCCATGTAAAATAAAGTCTAATCCTTCGGGCCAGCCCTAGGAGAGCTGTTAATCAGCTCAGTGGTCTGGTAAAACTAAGGTATACTTTTTTCTACGTCATGCTGTATCACTGTAGTAAGACCTGGGGTGTTTTTGAATACCTGTGTAAAAGATTCTGCTAGCTCTACAATAATTTTTTTTTACCTTCATCCAGGTGAGGCAACGGACTGGGTAACTTTATTACCACTTCCTTGTTATTTTTGGGCCAATCACCAAGAAAATCCAAACTGTCTTTCTCTATTCCTACCTTTTCTAACAACAATATAGGTTTCTCTGTTACTCTTTCTAGATAAGGCTTTAGCATATGAGTATTAACATGGCATAACTGGTACTTTTGTTGTCTACTGGGAGTTTCAATAAGATAATTTAAACTACTTACTTTCTTAGCTGTTTTCCAAAACTCAGTTCCTAAAGGATTACCAGGGTTTGGCAACAAAACTAAGGCACTTTTTCCTTTCAAGTGCTCTACTTCAGTCCTCTCATCAAAGTTATTCTTCATTTTACTTTGTCCTATTAAGTTTTTCTTGGCAAATCTCCAAGCTGCACATAACTTCTCCCTCGACACTCTTAAAAATTCTAACAGGCTAATTTTAGGGCTGTTCTCTTCCCAACTTTCCTTAATAATGTCCAACTGATCCCTTACCTTGTGTCCAAACACCAGCTCAAATGGTGAAAAGCCCATTACGTCACTTGGCACAGATCTGAATGCAAATAATAGATAAGGTATATCTTTATCCCAATTCCTAGGATCTTCTCCACATTATTTCTTTAATATAGATTTTAGAACTTGATTAAATCGTTCTATCTGGGCCTGACTTTCTGGATAGTGTGGTGCAGAAGTTAAATGAACAGTTTTCAAGTCTTTCAATTGTTTAGCAAACTCCCTACTCTTAAATTACCTCCACAGTCCGACTGAACTGATTCTGGCAACACAAACTTAGTAAAGAACCCAATAAGTGCTCCTATTATCTTTCCACTATGAATACTTCTTAAGGGAATTGCCTCAGGGTACCTAGACACTCTGTCCATAATTGTTAAGATATACTGGTTACCACTACTGGTCTTTGGTAATGTTCCCACAATATCAATCAAAATTTCACCAAAAGGTTCCCCAACAACTGGAATGGGCTTTAATGGTGCTTTAATGATTTTTTTTATTTGGCTTACCAACCACCTGACATTTTCTACAGGAATTAACATATCTCTTCACATCTGCCTTGATTCCTGGCCAAAAGAAATTTTCAGAAACCTCCCTAAAAGTTTTGTTAATTCTAAAATGACCTGCAATTATGTCATCAAGAGCAAATCACAAGATTTTGTTCCAATATTTTAGAGGAACCACCACTTGCTTCCTTACCTCACTCATTTCATTCGAAGCTTTTCTGGAGCGACTTAAATGGTACAGGATACCATTTTCCCATTTCAACTTGGGTTTTGTCAAATCCAAGTTTACCTCTCCTTCTTCTCCTCCTTTAAATTCTTCCTTTAGAACAGCACTCAGTGACTCACGATCCCATCCCACAGTGTCATCCCATTCAGATACCAGACTAGGAATCCCAAAAACAGGGACACTTCCCTCTATTAACCCTTCAAGCTTATCCAAGCTATATCCTCATCATCAACACCTGATGACTGGGCTGTTGAACGGGTTACAACCATTGTAGGTCTATTTTTGCCAACATGAGCAGCAACTTTACATTGCACCACTGGGTAATCACTACCTGAATGTGCCTTAACATCATTGGCAATTATAACCTGTATGCCATTCACTGGTAGTTCATCTGCAATTACCAGTTTTACTGGTCCCTTGACCCAATCAGAGTTTAACCAAAACTTACCTAGAGAACAAACTACTACAGTATTTGGGAATCCACCCAACAACACACAATCCAGCAATTCCTCTTCAAAATTATCAGGCAACGCAGATCTCAAAATGACTGGGCAGCACCTTACCATGCAACACATTAACCTGTTTCCCAAAACCTTCCAGGTCCTTAGTGAAGTGAACACCACACCCCTTGAGGCATAACTTTCAAAATTATTAGATCACAATACACATTCCCAGACTTCTTTCCAAGCAGACCTACTGGCTTCTTTGAACTTCCCTGCCCCTTCCAGGCAGAACACTTTATATGTCTTTTCTTCTTACAGAAGAAACAAGCTAAGTCCTTTTCATTTGCCTTTGGAAGAGACAGAACTCTCTTCACTGGAGAACTGGACTTAGAGGACTTCACTCCTTTCTCTGGGGTCCTTCATACCCCCTATTCCTGTCCACTTACTTTGCTTCTCAGCAAACTTATACACAACCTTGTGCAAAAGTGCATATTCATCTGCAGCTACTGCCATTGCCTCACAGTGTCTAGTTTTAGATCTTCTGGATTTATCTTCAATTCTTTACCCACATTATTCTTAAACTCTTCAGTAAAGATTAATTCCCTTAACTTACTAAAATCATTAGCCCCTTTTGACTTTACCCATTCATCCATTGCTAATTCCTTACACCTGGAAAATTCTACATAAGTTTGAGTAGGCAACTTTCTTAAATCATGAAACCTCTGATGGTATGCTTTTGGTACAGCTATGCCCAAATCTGAGACGACATGATTCTTTTTGTATCGTCCAAAATCTTAGACCCAACATAACATCGCCAAGTAGTGTTAAACTTTTTTTTTTTTTTTCCAATGTCATGCATGTCGACAAGTTTGCGAATTCACTGAAGCTAGCACTATTTTCCCTATGGTTATATAAATATGATCCATTTTATGCACTGGTATAATTTGTAACCTGTGTCATTTGAATTGATTTTATTTTTAACATTGTTTAGCTCAAAGCACGATGTGATAAGGTTAGCGCTGCCGTCAATGACAGCACGCTGAACATGCCCCTCTGGCTGGTCAACGTAACTACCTCTGCAGCATTATAACAGTAGACCTAATAAGCTCAACATTTATAATAACATTGTCAAAATAGGAATATAAATTACAACAAATTTTCTTTCAATGTTGAAGTTTTAGGCTGTGTTCAAGCTGCCTGTATGTTGCAAAATGATTTATAGGCCTAAAAAATTACCTAAGCCTTCTGAGATGTAATCTGTTACTAAAGAATTTATCTGTAGAGATTACCTGTTCTTTGAAGAATAAAAGATGATTTTAATTATATGGAGAAGATGGCTATCAATCGAATTAGTATTAATATCAAGGCCTATGGAACATTTGTTTTTTAACTGGCTTAATATATGATTTTCTTAAAAGTCCTTCTGCTCGCTTCTGGTGTATAATTTATTCATTCGTAAGGTAACTTGAAGTACTAGAATGTGCAGAAAACTTCACATGCTTTCTGGCCAGAAATGGTTAATATAGAGATATGAATGCTAAGCAGGGTTGGTAAAAAAACTCGGGTTTTTTAGAAAAACCCAGCCCGGGAGGGTTAAAAAAAAAAAAAAAAAAACCGATTTTATGGGGAAAATGCGGGTTTTTTACAATTTACTAGTTTCATATATATTTTCTATTTCCTTATTGATTCTTTACCTTTACTTTTTAAATCTAGTAATATTTCTATGCCCTCAGTTTCATTTGTATTTCAGCTATCTACTTATAATTCTTGAAAAATTAAGAGAAAAATATAAAAATAAGTTGAAGAGACATGCAAGTCTCCTACTAAGTAAAAGATCCTTTCCTGAGACGATTTTAAGTCCAGTCTGTACCAATATTGCAGTCCCGTATTTTAAGGGTTAAGTCAGACCAGGACCAGGTACATATGGTAATCAAGACTTCTTTAGCTTAGGCCTACCTACTATGGAAAGTTTGGGAAACTGAAGTCCCAAGTTTCTGACAACAACTTTTATTAAACAATTTTTTCCCCATTACAAAGGAAAAAAATTATCCATTGATCAAGATGTGGCAACTGCGTGGCTATCCTCAGTTAATGCAGATTTTGTAGCACCTTTGATGGCTTTGTTTATTGAAGATGAAGCAGCCTATCCCAAATCAATGTTGGCAGCCAAAGTAACTGAAACTTTCTCGCCATCCAAGTGGTGGAAAATAATGGAAGCAAAGGCAGAAAAAATAAGTGGTCGGGTTACACCGCAATGTTGCAAGTTTATGCAAGAAATAACTTCCCTGCCAGCTTCTTCAGTATTAGGTGAAAGAATTTTTTCCACTTTTGGTCGAATTCACACTAAATTAAGAAACAGACTAGGCAATGAGAAGACTGCAAAGCTGGTGAAGTGCAACAGAATGCTCAAGGGAGAACCAGCAGCTTGGCAATTGCGAAAAAATGTATACTGATCTGTAGAAATGTAAAGTGCCTACAGGCCCTACAAAGGTATAAGCCTAATTCATTGTATTTGACAAACCGTACATAAAATTTAAAAAACTAATGATTGGTTTACATCAGTAGGCAAAAGTAAGCTACTGTACTTTATGTTTTGTTTTGTCAACAGGTACCTTTTTTTTTTTTTTACCAAATTACTTAAAATGCAGTGTTCTATTGAATTACTGTACTGTACTAGCTCTTTGCTTAAATGCATCTTTACTATTTTTGCTTGAATAGGTGTATGAAAGTTTAAGTTCTGTACTACCCAAAACCAATGCCAAGTTTGTTTTTGTCTTTAGGCCTAAAGTATTAAATGTAGCTAATTTTTCATAATTACATTACTTTTCAATATAAAATCATAACAAATACTGGATTTTCTTTTATTCCTGATATTTTATAATGTATGTGCATACTGTATACTGTAACTGTACAGTACAGTAATGCCCTGTTGCAGTCAAAAAGTTGAGACTTCAGTTTACTTAGTAGGCCTAGGCTAAATCTCAAGTACCTTATGTGCCTGGTTTGACCATAAATCTGACTCAAGAACAGATCTGACTTACAACAGGTCTCAGAAACTGATCTCGCAGTAGGAGACTTGCTGTACTCTAAATTGTCATGAACTATATCATGTCTTCCAAAAAAAAAAAAAAAGGGGGGGGGTTTCTAGGCATACTGTTCTACTCTTCATTATGTATCACACTAAAATTTACACAATAATACCATAATAATGTGTTACAGAAGCAGAAAACAGCTAAAAATTGTAAAAAACCAGCCCGGTTTTTTTTTAGATTAGAAAACTATTCTATTACATCTTCCATAATTAAAAAAAAGGGGTTGTAAATATATTTGTTCTACTTTAAATTAGATTAAAAAAACCCGGGCCAGGCAGGCAAGCGGGTAGGTCCCTGGGTATCTACCCATGCCAACCCTGTAATTGCTAAGTGTAAAGTAAAGAAATCTAACTCATCTAAGCCTAAGGAACAAAATCTTGGCTTTAACAAAGGAATAATTGTATAGGCAAATATTTGCTAGTAAGCCATAATTTTTGAAGTGGTTAAGAAATATAATTGTTAGAGGAATATTTGGATTTTCATAAAAATTTTATTTTTATGAAAATCCAAATATTCCTCTATCAATTATAAAATAACTGGTTTCAAGATAATTTCATTGTCGGTGCTCATTGTAGACCTATGTTACACCAGGTGGTTCATGTTGCACCGGCACTCTAATGGTTGTCACTCTCCACTCACCCGTTGATATCAGTGGATGCGTTCCATTTTTGTATTTACCTATTTACATTATTTCAGCATTGAGGCGTAAAAACAATCAAATTGGACTATTTTAAATTTTATGGTTGCATTGGAAGCAATACTGATGGATGACAAATTTTTTCGTTTTTATTTAATATTTGAACTGAGGTTTGATGATGACTTTTTTTTGTCAAATGCATCGACGATGAGTGAACAAAAGTTTTGAAAATGTTTTGTAACAGTTTTTCTGAAATTTGGCTATACGTGATATTTTCTTACAGTTTTGAAATATATGACAGATTTCACACTTATGAAACATATTAAGGCTTTATTGTATGAAATAATCGTGTTTTTGCATTGAAATAATTGATTAATATCTAGCATGTTAGACTGCCAGTTCGTGAATTTTGAACGAAATCCTATGCAATCATGTCGCATCACTTAAGAGCATAGCTGTACAAGCTCATGTGCCTTCAACACAACATCTTTTACCTTGTCATAATTTGAACTTACCTCTTCACTCAAAGCACCAACCAATCTACAATGAATTAAGGTTGTCCACATTGTCTCAGGCCAATCCAACTATTTTGCTAACTTCTCAAAAGCAGAAAAGAATTCTGCAACATCAGCTTCATTGAACACTGGCACTAACTTAACTGCATGATCAATATTAAAGTGAACTTCTGGTAGTCCTTTTAATCTAAGAACCTGCAACTCATGTTCCATCCTAGCCATTTCTAATTCCCTCTCTTGTGTCAACCTGCCCCCCGCCCCCCTCTCTCTCTATTTGCTACTTCCATCTCTCCCATCTGCACCTGCAACTAAAACCTCAACTTTTCCACTTCCACTCTTTCTAATGTTGGCTTGTCTATTATCAACTCTGCCTCACTTGCACCATGGTTTTTGACACTAAACTTTATAGCATTCATTACCTGAAGCGACAAACTTCCTCTTGACACTAGGAGATACCATTAACTTCGTGTTCTGAAATTGCTTTTAACTGTCCCTTGCTCAATACACCAATCTTAGTTCCTAATCAGATCTACCCAGAAATTCAGGAACATTGATATCAGTCACATTAACCTCTGACTCACTCACCTTGATCACTACAAACACCACTTAACTACACTCCCACAAAAAAATCAATCCTCCTCCTGACAATCCACACGTCCAATGCTATAGTTCTAGAAATCCTGAGAAAATGTTCAACAGGATCCTGGCAAGGTCACCAATTATGCAACGAAAGGTTCTTTTTAATATTCAACTAGAACCAGACATTGACGTGTTTAGATTCTCAAAAGCAGGAAGGGTTTGAAACAAAGACTCAATCAATTTTAAGATTATATTTACAAAGTAAAAAAAAAAAAAAAACTAAATATACGATTTCCAGTCTAAAAATTGACAAAACCAACACTTAAGGCCCAAACAGTTTCACTGGCACATCTCACCAGTAATTATTTCCGTGGGATAACATACAGCACTTGCGCCATAACCCTCGCTGACAGATGATAATTATGTATATAACCTTGGTGCACAAGGAAGATGACCAGTCTTATAACAACAAATATAATTAGCACCTTTTCCAGAGAGGAATAGCTTATCGCTCCTTGATTACCACAGCTGCTGTGATGAACACCACATCTGGCCCAACTTGCACCCTCCCTCTGCAACATCTTGCGGTCCAAGAGTAACATAATTATGCCCCTACCAAGGAGCAAAACAGTGAAAAGCCTCATAATGTCTGCAGACTTTGAGATGTCTACAACGAGTCCGTGCCGAGACTAGTAGAAAGTGGAGTTCTTCGCCAATATACTGAACGCTACAGCTTTCAATCAAACACTCCACAACCATTTTGAAGATAAATCCTCATTCGAAAAATCCATCAATGTTGACAATAGACGATCCCTTGGAACACACACTATCCTCGTGCCCCTCTCCTCCGATTA
>NC_089791.1:60740382-60742882 GCF_040412425.1 Macrobrachium rosenbergii
ATTTCTGACTCACGTCGGGGATCGAACCGGTCTCAGGTGGAGCAAAGGGCGTTACCCACTGGGCCAGTGGGTAACGCCCTGCTTTCCACCCGAGAGACCTGGGGTTCGATCCACGCGTGTCGTCAGAAATTTATTTCGTTCCACACGTGATTGTGTTGATGATTTCTATCTTATTCACCAGAAGGGATACCAATGAAATGTTGTCTATTGGGTCATTGCTGAGTCGGAAGTTGGGGAAAAAATTGCTGGTATGCAAGCAGTTAGCTTGCCCAGGTAATTCCTTTTATGCAGTTGCTTCAGGTTCCAACTTCTTTAGACTTGTATGGCCCAGTGGTAACGCCCTTGCTTTCCACCTGAGACCTGGGTTCGATCCCGACGTGAGTCAGAAATTTATTTCTGTTCCACACGTGATTGTGTGTTGATGATTTCTATCTTATTCACTCAGAAGGGATAATTGAATGAAATGTTGTCTATTGGGTCATTGCTGAGTCGGGAAGTTGGGGAAAACTCGCTGGTATGCAAGCAGTTAGCTTGCCCAGGTAATTTTGGGTGCAGTTGCTCTCAGGTTCCAACTTCTTTAGACTTGTATGGCCCAATGGGTAACGCCTTGTTTTCCACCTGAGAGACCTGGGTTCGATCCTTCACGTGAGTCAGAAATTTATTTCTGTTCCACACGTGATTGTGTGTTGATGATTTCTATCTTATTCACTCAGAAGGGATAATTCGAATGAAATGTTGTCTATTGGGTCATTGCTGAGTCGGGAAGTTGGGGAAAACTTCGCTGGTATGCAAGCAGTTAGCTTGCCCAGGTAATTCCTTGGGTGCAGTTGCTCTCAGGTTCCAACTTCTTTTAGACTTGTATGGCCCAGTGGGTAACGCCCTTGCTTTCCACCTGAGAGACCTGGTTCGATCCCGACGTGAGTCAGAAATTTATTTCTGTTCCACACGTGATTGTGTGTTGATGATTTCTATCTTATTCACTCAGAAGGGATAATTCGAATGAAATGTTGTCTATTGGGTCATTGCTGAGTCGGGAAGTTGGGGAAAACTCTGGTATGCAAGCAGTTAGCTTGCCCAGGTAATTCCTTTGGTGCAGTTGCTCTCAGGTTCCAACTTCTTTTAGACTTGTATGGCCCAGTGGGTAACGCCCTTGTTTTCCACCTGAGAGACCTGGGTTCGATCCTGACGGAGTCAGAAATTTATTTCTGTTCCACACGTGATTGTGTGTTGATGATTTCTATCTTATTCACTCAGAAGGGATAATTCGAATGAAATGTTGTCTATTGGGTCATTGCTGAGTCGGGAAGTTGGGGAAAACTTTCGCTGGTATGCAAGCAGTTAGCTTGCCCAGGTAATTCCTTGGTGCAGTTGCTCTCAGGTTCCAACTTTTTTAGACTTGTATGGCCCAGTGGGTAACGCCCTGCTTTCCACCTGAGAGACCTGGGTTCGATCCCGACGTGAGTCAGAAATTTATTTCTGTTCCACACGTGATTGTGTGTTGATGATTTCTATCTTATTCACTCAGAAGGGATAATTCGAATGAAATGTTGTCTATTGGGTCATTGCTGAGTCAGGAAGTTGGGGAAAACTCGCTGGTATGCAAGCAGTTAGCTTGCCCAGGTAATTCCTTGTGCAGTTGCTCTCAGGTTCCAACTTCTTTAGACTTGTATGGCCCAGTGGGGTAACGCCCTTGCTTTCCACCTGAGAGACCTGGGTTCGATCCCCGACGTGAGTCAGAAATTTATTTCTGTTCCACACGTGATTGTGTGTTGATGATTTCTATATATATATATATATATATATATATATATATATATATATATATATATATATATATATTTAGTAAATAACGACCCGACATCATAGCTAACCATATAAAGGTCCGAGTCCTGTTTAAGGATCTCGTTCTTAAAACCCAGGGAGTTCCTGAGAGTGTAGGTGTTGTTGGTTAAAGGTCGAGTCGTTATTTACTAATGTCCCTGTTGAGGAAACTATTATTATTTTTTAAACAAATTATTTCCTTACGAAGACTCTATGTTTCATAATTTTAATGTCTCATTTTAAACAGCTTCTTAACTTGGCCGTGCGGGACACGGTCTTTGTTTTTAATGGTGCTTCCTTCAAACAAGTGGAAGGGATGGCGATGGGTAGTCCACTCGGCCCCACCTTCGCTAACATCTTTATGAACTCCCTGGAGGAGTCTTTCTTAGATTCCTGCCCCTCCAACCTTTGCCCCCTATTTTGTCGACGTTATGTGGATGACACATTCGTTCTTTTTAGATATGTCTCACCTGTCTTTAGATTTTATTAATGCTCAGCACCCCAATATTAAGTTTACTATGGGGAAGGAAATATGCAAATCGCTCCCTTTCCTGGACCTACGTATTTCAAGGGACTCGGAGGGTTTCCATACCAGTTTATACAGAAAGAGCACCTTCACTGGGTTGGGTACTAATTTTTACAGTGCTTGTCATTTTAATTTTAAATTAAATGCTATTTT
>NC_089791.1:60745382-60763547 GCF_040412425.1 Macrobrachium rosenbergii
TCCCGACTCAGCAATGACCCAATTGACAGCATTTCTTTCAAATTATCCATTCTGAGTGAATATGATAGAAATAATCAACACAATCACGTGTAGAACAGAAATAAATTTCTAACTGACATCAGGATAGACCCCAGGTCTTTCGATTGAAAGGCAAGGCCGCTGCCCACTAGGCCAAGAAATTCAAATGCTCTTATCACTTTGGGATAGAACGTAATTATTCATGCTTGAAGGGCCTTTCCGAGTGGATGAATTCATCTAAAAATATTCAAATTTGAATTTATATTTGCAAGTTCAGAGTGTTATAGTTGTTACATGAATCACTTACTCTTTAGTTTGATCTACTTTGTTGTTTTTCTGATCTCTTCTGTACTGCAGATTATGCCAAAACTACTGTATAGGATATAGCTCAAAAGAACGTCGTACTCAGCAACCAAGTCAATGAAACAAGCAATGTCACATATTAACGTTAATAAATTTCTAAATAGGAAAAGCATTGTAACTGTAAAAGGAATGCAAAGCGAGTCTGCTGTATATAGTATATATTTTCTCTACTGCAACATCCACCAAAACTAGATTATTTCCCCAGTGAACACAATGTCATAGAACGATATTCTACAGGAATCACTATCACAAAAATTTGAAGAGACCAACTTGCACATCACTAATAAGGCGTTTCTCTGTCCCCTTTGTCGCAAATCTTATTTTCAGGGAGAAATTTATTTCAACCTGAAAGTTTTGGGGGTTTTTCTTGCCTTGGCTTGAGTAAGTGTTGTGAATCAAGTAATTAAGTCTACACATTTTGCACATTCACTTCTATCAGTAACCTTTACATATATAATAGAAATAATCCTTCACCACTTACACAATTTATCAAAGTGAAAACATGAATTTCAGCCATTATTAGCTTACCTATGTATTCATAAACTTGTATGAAACTGCTAGTTGCATTACAACAAATCTCACAATACTCAAAAGGAGTGTACTAATTGGAAGCATAAGTTTCGAACAGCCTATCAAAACGTAGGTTACGTGGCTTGGAAATGGACATTTATTAAAAAGACTCTTAACAGAAGAAATGAATATAAAATTACATACGGAGGTAAATAGTTAATAGATTTTAAACCCAATTTAGTTACATTATAAAACCTTAGGAAGGCTGTAAACTTGAGGTAAGACTTAGAATAAAGGTTTCAAGGTATGAAACTCTCCTCCAATATGCTTCCAGTCTATTTTTCCACCATTTCTTTCTGTAAAGCATTCTTCATCTCAACAGCTAGGCTTTCAATGTCATTGCGAACTACTTCGTAAAGTTCCTCCGACATGGATTCCACCATCTGCCCCATATGAAGTTCCATTTTTCCCGATTCAGCCATGTGGGCAAAAGTTTTCTCGCTTAGTATATAGTTTCTCAACACATCTATGTATTCATCAACATGCTTATTGACGACTTCTAACATCTGTTTATGCTCTTCCATCATATTTTCTCGTCCGTCCCATTCGAAGTGTTTTTTCTCGCCACCCAAATCATCGCGATTTCTGCTCAAGACAAATGCGAACATTTGCCTGGCTTTCTGCATCATCACCTTTAACAAAATGGGTATCATGTCATTACCGCACTTTTGCAAGGCATCCTCGTTGCAGCCAAGACACAAAAGTTTCTCCTCAACTTGTTTCTGAATCATCCACGCTGTGTACATTGCAAATGTTTCAAGTGTCCAGTCCTCTTCTATTTCCAAGGAGGTTGAAGCTTTGGGTAAGGCATATGGACAAGGAGATGATCTTGTACAAGTTTCCGATTGATATGTGTAGCACATTCCTTCACTGTCATTAGCTCTGCTATGGTTTTCCGGAAGTGGATGGACATACAAGTAAAGTTCTGAATATATGTTTTCGCGTCCCTTCAAGAAGAACTCGACTTCGTGTTTCAAAGGATACTTTTCGGCAGATTTATATGCCCTAATTGCATTAGCGAACTTGTGAACCAGTATCCCATTGTCATTTTGCTCCACATACCAAGGCCCACCTGAAATGCTATAATTGTAAGGCATTAGATCCCCGGGAATCTGATGATCCCTATCTTCGGCAACAATGAAACGACTGGCACAATGACTCGTTGACTGGAATATTTCGTACAAATAGAATTTGAAAACAGCTTTCTCGTTCAGATACTGCAGGAAAGTGTTCAACTGAATGATAAACCTCACATTTCCATACTTATTATGCCCACTCACTCGTCCCGTTCTAAACCACACTCCTTTGAGATCATCACATATACCAGTATCGCATTCCTCGTCCAACGATTTTGAAGCGAATTTTCCTTTTGCTCTAATATCAAAATACTCGTCTAAGTGGACAGTTCGTGAGATTTTTCTAGTCTCTTGACAATCTTCACGATTCAGGGCCAAGCTATGTGAATCTTTGGGAACCCATATAATAATCCCCTTACCTTCGTCTCTTTTCAGTAGAATATCAGTCTCTACTTCAGCATGCACACCTTCCTGCAAGATTGCAAAGAAAATAAACAAATAAAATTTAATGAAATTGCAAATATGGATGGCATTGCTCTTACATGAAAAGTGGCGAATAATGAATTTGCATCATTCAGTTTTTTCAAATTTATCAAAATGGCAAATAACGGATGACTGTCCACTATACAAGATTATGTTAGACAACATAACATTTTGAGTGCTTTTGAACAGCCCCCTGAACAATTTACAATAATATTTTCGCTATATGCATCGATTGTCAGATCATATTGCATATCAAATAATCCCTTTTTAATTAGGGGAATTTCCCTTCACGATTATCCTCATCACAGAAAGCGCAACAATTTCGGTGGTTTTTTCAGGTAATATTATTCCCATTTTAACATGCTTCATTTGCTGGAATGTGGATCATAATTTGAGTTACTACTTCTTTTTAAACCCACTTGGCAATGATCCTAACAGTCCCTAATGGAATGAATGATACACATTTTTCATTCAATTAGGTATTCAGCAATATAACTCTGCAATTCAATACAAGCGCATAGTGCCACTTCAACCATTGCATTTCTACAATTTTTAAAAATCAAATTAATAGAACCTTGAAGAATTTCTCCTTTCGATTCATTTATCTATCAAGATGCACACATACTAGCAGCCGATTGAAGATTTTGGACTAAGTTTATATAAACCAAGCAATTAATATACGACAAATACATAGCATATAACTCAAACGAAGTGCTCTCTTTTTCTTACCTTATAACTCCCTTCTCGTTTTCGCTTTGTTGGACTTTTTGATAAGGAAAACATTGGCACATGTGCCTGTAATGAATTAAAATATGTCCAGATGATTAACGTTTTGCTTTTAAGCAAAGAAATCTGGGGTACATTAAATTAAATATCTATACATCACTGAAAGCCAGTACATTATGTAAATGTTTAGATGTAAAATATCTTGATTATCAGCTTCTCAAACGCTTGTATAACAATCAAGGATGCACTCTAGAAAATCTATTGTCTTCCTTTGGATATTTCATGGAATAATGACAATAAAACTGTTTTATGTTTGATCCCTTACTAGCTGGGATATCTCTGAAGTATCGATGATAAATAAACTGAATACCTCATAATATAAGCCAACTAATGTCACAATCAAATGCTTTACCGTAAATAAACTAGTGCTGTGTTGTACAGGGTCTTCATCGGAGGACTCTTCTAGTATCTCGGCAAAATGACTAAGCCTCTGTGGAATGCCCTTCCTGCGATTTCTCTTTTTGGCTTCTACTCTAGAAACATAGCCTGATGGGCCTGGAAGATTAGGATCACCTTGCTCCATGATGACTGAAGAAGCTGGCAGAACCTGATAGAGTACAACGAATATCAGAACTATATCATCCAATCGAAATAACTGCGCTTTTGTTAACCCTCTCTTGAAGCACAATGTATCAATTTCGAAAGATAATGTACTATGTTCTGTTTGAACTGAGTGCAAAATCACAAGAATAAATTCTCATTAGTAAATCACGTGTCGTCCATACCATATCTGAATTTCTTGTATTAATTCAAGTTTTTGTTCAGAATATTACAAGCGCAAACTTAATACCATTCTTTCAGTGATATGCAGATCAGTGATCTACACAAAGATGCCTGTTACTCAGGGATGGTAATTTTGTGCCAAAGGTAGGGGCATGATATTTCTAAGGCTCACAGAACAAACTAATAACATTGCCTCCTTCAAGAAGCATAAGAGAACAAAACATATTAAAAATAGATTTAGCCACAGCACCCATCAGCTATGATAGGAATAATCTCCTATAAAATATGACATTTTTATGACAAAATAAATTTTTGTATATACTTACCCAGTAATTACATCGCTGTAGTTTCTACTCGCACGGTAGCTTGAATTTCGAAATTCTGGTAACACTTCTTCTGTTTGAGTAAGTGACTAGACCCCGCCCACTTTCTGGGGAAGAAGAGGAACAACTTAGCAAATGGCTTCAATTTGTTTGTGCTGAAATGTCGATACGAGGGGAGGCCTTTACCCGTAATTACTGGGTTAAGTATACATAAAACTTTATTTTATCATAAAAATGTCATTTTTATATATGTAACTTACCCAGTAATTACATCGCTGAATCCCACATTGACAGGAGTGGGAATTCATGGACATAATTCTACTCCATGTTCTCTGGTGAGAGAGCTACTACAGGTAGATCCTGCCTCTGGTTGGTGCTCATCTCAACCTGTAGTGGCGCAGGGGCATAGCCGATGAGCACCTCTACTGATGTGGGGACTTTCCAGCGAAGGAGTACTCCGATGGCTGAGAAAGTATCAGAAGGAACTCTGCGGCAAAGGATGTTTCCAATGGCTGACGAAATCCAACTATTTGTCCCTGCCCAGGGTGCAGAACCATAATTAAAAACCAACCAAACTTTCTAGTCACCTACATCATTTAAATCAAGAGACCACCACCCAATCACTAAAAACTGGTGGGTACTCAAGTGCACAGTAGCCCCAGACTCCCCTGGGACTCAACACCAAAGTCCAAGATGAAGGTAAAGGAGGATGGAAGGGGAGCTCCCTATGCTTCCTCGCCCTGTATCATTCCAGTTATGGATAAGGGTTGCAGGGTACTGCAATTATCGTATGGCGTTTCAACATCTCACAAATAGTACATGACAAATACCGACTTACATCGCCAGTAGGTTGCTTGTAGGATAGAGGACAGGGACAAGTTGTGCTTAAAAGCTAACGAGGTAGCTACTTCCCTAACCTCGTAAGCTCTCACCTTCAAGGAAGACAATCTTCTCCAATCTGGGAATGGGCTTCCAGGATGAGGTCCCTTAAAAAGAACTAGATGGCATTCTTTGAAAGCAGTCTAGATGGATTCTTAACAGAACACCATAAGCTCTTGCTGGTCCTCTAATCTTTTCAATTCTATGAAGTTAATATCTGAGAGCCCTTTCTGTGCAAAGAGCTCTCTCCTCTTCTTCTGGACCTAGAATGTCCTTTGAATTCCTTATTAAAAAAGAACAAGGCCAGGGTTTAGAAAGAATTTCGTTCTTCGCCATAAATCCAAGGGTTAGAGAGCAAAATGCATCACCCTGGATGAATCCAACGTTTTGTCTATTGCATGGAGTTCGCTAACCCTTTTAGCAGTCACTAAGGCCATGAGAAATATTGGCTTCCTAGCCAGATCTCTCAAAGAAGATGAGCGAAGGGGCTCAAATGGTGGGTCACGATCCACTGAGGATTACATCCAGACCCCATGCGACTGTCTCTTCTCTTTTATGACTAGAGGAGTCAAATAACTTAATGAGGTCTGAAATGTCTTGGTTTGAGGCACTGTCTAAGCCTCTATGGTGGAAGACGGAACTAAGCATAGACCTATAACCTCTTATAGTCGAAGAGGATAGGCCCCTGGAGGATCTCAGATAACACACAAAGTCTAACGTCTGATTTAAAGACATCTCAGAAGACGAGATATTATGTCTTCTGCACCAAAGTCTAAAGACGGCCCACTTTGCCTGGCAGACCTTGTTCGAGGACTGACGTCTGCAATTGGCAATTGCCTCTGCCACAGGTTTTGAAAAACCCTTCGCTCGCAGGAGTTTGTTGACAGTTGACACCCTGTCAGGGCCAAAGTGGATAAGTTCTGATGGAACCCCCTGAAGTAGGGCTGTCTGAGAAACCCTGGTATCATAGGAAGGCGTCTTGAGAAGCCCACAAGTAGAGCCAGAAGGTCTGCAAACCACTCTTTCTGGAGCCAAAAGGGAGCTATCAAGGTCATTTTGACATTCAAGTGAGCTTGAAGCCTGTTCAGTACCTCCCTTATCATACCAAATGAAGGGAAGGTGTATAGATCTAGATTGGACCAGTCCTGCAGAAGGGCATCTGTTGCCCATGCATGAGGGTCTGGAAATGGGGAGCAATAAAGAGGAAGACGGTGGTTTCTGAATGTAGCAAAGAGATCCAGCAATGGTCTCCCCAAAAGTTTCCACAGGTCGTTACAGACCTGTCCAGGGTCCATTCTGTTGTGAGAATTTGTTAGTTTTGGTTCAAGTCGTCCACCAAGACATTAATTTTGCCTTGGATGAAATGAGTGAGCAACTTGGTCCTGTTTTGGTCTGCTCAAATCAGAAGTGACCTTGCTGTCTCAACAGGGAGGAGAAGTGAGTGCCTCCCTGTTGGTTGATGTACGCTATAGGGCCATGGTGTTGTCCAAGTGCACTGTCACAATTTTGTTGTGGACTTCTTCCTCGAAATGTAAAAGTCCCTAATGAATTGCTCTCAATTCCTTGTTGTTGATGTGAAGAAGTCTCTCCTCTAGAGACCAAGAGCCTGAAATTTCTTTGTCTCTTAGATGGGCTCCCCAACCAATGTCCGATGCGTCGGAGAAGAAATCTAGGCTTGGGTTCAATGGGAGAGGAGACTTCCCTTCTGCATACCTGTCTGTGGACTGCCACCACCTCAGGTTCTCTTTGATCTCTTCTGTTATGGAAAAGACATAAGTGTTAAGGTAAATTTTTCGGTTCCAGCTGACCTTGAGAAAAAATTTTAGGACTCTCATGTGTAATCTCCCTAACCTGATGAACTGTTCTATTGACAACGGAGTGCCCAGCACTCATCCAATCTTTGGCTGAACATGTCTGGATAGAAAGGAAGTGGTTGACTGTTTTCAGGTAGGGCTCTATTCTCCAGCTGGACGGCAAAGCCCTAACTCAGACAGTCTATCTGAATCCCCAAATAAAAAATCCTCTGAGAGGGAATCAGCTGGGATTTCTGTAGGTTTATCAGCAAGTCTAATTCTTGAGTTAAAAGAAGGGTCCTCTGAAGGTCCTCCATGCATTGTTGTTTTGTGGATGAATGAATTAGCCAGTCATCTAGATAGAGAAGGATGTTGACTCCCATTAGATGTAGCCACTTGGCCAGCGGGGCGAGAACTCGGGTGAAGACTTGTGGGGCTGTTGAAAGACCGAAGCACAGGGCTCGGAACTGGAAAACTTCGTTCTTGAAAACAAACCTCAGATAATTTCTTGATGTAGGATGAATGGTGATGCGAAAGTATGTATCTTACATGTCTAGGGAAATCATCCAATCTCCCTGATGAATGGATGAAAGAACAGAGTGATCCATTTCCATTTTGAACCTTGTCTTTTCGATGAAGAGATTCAGCGCACTTATGTCAAGGACCGGTCCCCATCCCCCTGTACACTTAGGAACTACAAACAACCAATTGTGGAAGCCCATCGACCTGACATCCTTGACTACTTCTCTCCTCCCTTTTTCAAGAAGCAACGTTACCTCCTCTGAGGGGGCTGAAAACTTTTCTGATCCAACAGGGTAGGCGATAAATGCGGCTGGTGTGCTGACTAATGGTGGCCTCACTTTGAAGGGAATTAAGTATCCCTCCTTCAAGACTTCTACTATCCAGGGTTCAGCCCCTCGTGCACTCCATCTCTCCCAAAAGAGGAGTAGTCTGGCACCCACGGGTGCATGGAGGACAAGCGGACAGTGGCCCGAGGTCTAGAAATTGATCGCTGTCTACCTCCTCAAAAGGGCTGTCTCTGGAGAGATGAAGCTAATCTGGCACTGAAGGAAGACCATATTCTGGGGCATCTTGTGAGTTGTGCCAAAAGGTCCTGCGTTGATTTCTTCTGTAACTCCAAAGTAATCTTACTGACCACAGATTGTGGGAAAAGATGGTGATGGTAGAGAGCAGAGAAGAGGAGCAATGACCTCTGGAACACCGTAACACTCTTAGAGGTGAACGAGCACCAGATCCCCCTCTTCTTCAGTATCCCCATGGCGAAAAGCGAGGCTAATTCATGAGAACCATCTCTGATAGCTTTATCGGCAAAGAAGATGACTCTCAGCCAATATGATGTGCAATCCTCAGATAAGGGGAGAAATACTGAATCTTCTTTGCTAAGGCCCACATGAAGCAATCGAGGAAGCTTAGCACTTCAAAAACCTTAAAAAGGTTTTTGAGAAGATGATCCAACTCAGTACAGGAAAACTAACCTTCGCCAAGGCGAAGGCTGACCTGCGAGCAGATTCTATAAGTCCTGAGAAGTCCCCTGGGAGGAGGCAGCCACTGTCAGGGAAGGAGCTTCCCCAGTGGTGTAAGACTGGTATCTCATTCGAGAGAGACAAGAAGGTGGGATACAAAAGGTGGTCTTCCCTTGACCCCTCTTTTCCAAAAGCCAAACTTCAACATTGTCCAAAGCTTTTCTCAAGGATGAAGAGAGGACCAATTTTGGGAGTCTGGAGGAATTCGACGGGGTTACTCATCATAAACGTTGACTGTGGAGCCACAGGAGTCGCTGGAGAAAAGAAGTCTGGGAAGGACAGCAGTTAATATCTTAAAAGGTCAGCATAGGCCGAGGAAGTTGATTGCTGGCCTAAATCCTCCTCTTCCAAGGACATCTGTGATGCTGAAGGGTCCGGGTGAGTCTTCACTGACGACAGAGGCTTCTTGAGGAGATCAGAAATACTACTCAACTGATGTTGAAAGAGAGCTAGAGAAGGATCTAGCTCTTCCTCCACGAGAGGATAAGTCTTAGACATAAGGCTATAGGAAGCTCAGAGAGCTGGAATTGGCGCCGGGTGCTTGGAGGAAAGAGTTGAACAGTCAGGGGCTAGCACAGTGTGTGCACCTGAGTGCTCGGTAGAAGGGCGCTTAGGCACTACTGAGTGTCCGGGAGTAACTGGAAGCTCGGGTGCTTCTGGGCACTTGGGAGCTAGTGGGCATTCTGCAGAAAAATGCTGGCACTCCCTGGAGGGCAGACGCTTGGAAGTCGACGAAGAGTGCCTGTGAGACATCAGAGAATCCTTGGGAGCCAAAGTCTGGCGGTCAGAAGGATGATCTGATGAAAAGCACTCCCAGCTGTCCTAAAAACTGCAAGATGGCCTGGGACTCTGGGAAGGTTCTCTAGACCTTTTGATGGGGAGTGGAGACGTCTGCTCCAAATATGACAAGTGCCTCTTTAACAGATGAGACTCCTTAGAGAAGTGCCACTGGTGCTTCTTGTCCCGGCTGGGAATTCCGAGACCAGAGGATAGGCAATGAACGTCTGAGATGCCCTTCCAACAAGCTCTCAGTCGTCGCATGGGACACCACAGGCTTGACCGAGTGAGTGATCTGTGGGCAGACCCCACCAACCTCCCTTGGGCCTCCAGTTCACCTCCCAGGATTAGGGGAGTCAGGCAGTGACCTTTGCCTAGGAAAGTCGGCGGGACGGGTAGCCACCTCCTCCACTATCACTTCACTGACACTTTTTTCATTCGTCTTTTCCAAACGGAAACGCACTGATTCCCCTAACTGGGACACTGTGTTCACCATAAGACCAAACTTTTGGTCAATCCTGGTCTCGAGATTGGTGATGCAACTGAGTTCGGAAGCGAGGGAGCCAGGAGAGACAGGTACAGAGGACTGGACTTAAGAGATTCATTGGATACAGGTGATGAATCAATAGGTATATCAACACTTACCGACTTAGGAGTCGTATCCTGACTAACCAAGGCTATACTCTCAGCTTTAGAAGCCACTTTATGCTTCCTATTTCTTTCTAGTTTTGGATACAGGTGATGAATCAATAGGTAAATCAACACCTACCTACTTAGGAGTCATATCCTGACTAACCAAGGATATACTCTCGGCTTCAGAAGCCACTTTATGCTTCCTATTTCTTTCTAGTTTTGCAAAGTGAAAAGCTAAAGCCTTCCAAGCCTTTTCATCCCAATCTACGAGTCAGACATTGCCAAAAATCAGTCTAGTTACAAATACTCAGTGAGAAAAAATCACAATGTTTTCAAGTAAATTGTATTTTTCCTATCTATACAAACCTGATGTCCTTTGCATTAGGAATTACTTACAGCGAAGCTGAAAATGACCAGTAAAACACTTGAGCAAGGTGGTTAGGCAGTAACTGCTGTTAGGTAGGCAGGAGTCCCTCCTGCCCAGATGTAAACATTCCAATTTGCCTTTTAGCCCAGGTTTCAGATTGAGGGGTGGCATGAGGCAGACATAAATGTAATGTAAAGGACCTCAGGTTTGTATAGTTAGGTAAAATACAATTTACTTTAAAAAATTGTGATCTGTTCCTACACGATATACAAACCATCGGTCCTTTACAGTGGAAGACTCAATTGTTGGAGGGAGGAATCTGAGAGAGTCACTGAACTGACTGGAGTTCTCCACACCTGGATCATTCCTCGTTGGGTGAGCGGGTTCCGTTCTCAGCTACCACTCTGTTGGCTGAGAGTTCGAATCTCCGACCGGCCCATGAAGAATAAGAGGAATTTATTTCTGGTGATAGAAATTCATTTCTCGCTACAATGTGGTTCGGATTCCACAATAAGCTGTAGGTCCCATTGCTAGGTAACCAGTTGGTTCTTAGCCACGTAAAATAAGTCTAATCCTTCAGGCCAGCCCTAGGAGAGCTGTTAATCAGCTCAGTGGTCTGGTTAAACTAAGATATACTTAACTTCTTTTTCTCAACACCTGGGCTACTCCTCCTGGTCAAAAGAGTGAGGAGGAGTACCATGCCTCTGACATATTGATTGGAGTATAGGAACTGAGAGATTAATTGTCATGCTTCTGGACCTTTTCAAATGAGTGAAGAATCGTAACTCATACAAAGATAGACTAGGAAGAATCTAAAGAGTCGTAGGCAGTAAGGGAAAAACCAGAAAAGGGTTTATCTTATTGCCAGGGTCTCCTTCTTCCCCTTGCTCGATGTGTAAGCTTAACACATCATATGCAAGTTCCAGCAAGTGTTGGTTCAAGTCCCATTCTCTGCCTGAGGGAAGAGAAGCAGGGGGACAAGGAAGGAGAAGGAGGAGAGGCCAGTCACTCTTGTAATCCCTCTCACTTCCAGAACCATATACCTTAGATGGGATGCTACTTGTTGAGCAGCCTGTAAAGGTCCAAGGCAAAGGGGGTTCCAAGTACTCTTGGGCAAAAACCCGAATGTAGAAAGACAAATGTCGTCTAAAGAGACCACATCTCTGATTTCAGACTGCCAGAAACTTCCGGAATGTGAGGGATGGAACAAGCCACTGACTTCATGAGCTCTCAGGAGGAGTGTACAGGTGTCATTAACATCAGCTGCAGAGTACCCCTCCCAATCGTCTCACGAGGCCAGAAAGAAAGACTTGTCCTTGGACACTTCTTTCTTGGGCGAGTTAGTACTAGCGCAAAATTGTTGACACCCCTTAGAGATGTCGAGTCTTCTTTGGAAAGTACCGCAGCATCATATCAGGGCAAAGGTGCGACTGATCTGGATCATCGACTACCAAGTCCAAGGTGGAGGGGATCATGAAGAACTTGAACTTGGCAACAGGTGCCGACAGGTTCCGAGTTCGCTACAACATCCGAGACGGAGTTGAGCTACTGATCCCCATCCTTTGAATGCTCATAGCAAAGAAGGTCTATGAAGATCGTCTATTCTCTTCTCCAATGCCGGAGTGAGGCGAGAGATGCTCTTGAGAGTCGGATCTCTGTCTGACAACTCTTGCAAGGGCGCGTGCTGCCTAGGGGACTGAGGTCCCTGGGAAAGCAAGACCAATCAAAGCTTCTCATCAGTAACTAAATCTTGGCTGATGAGAAAAGGGTTACTTTCAGGTGAAAGACTAAGCAGAATGTGGACCTAAGTCTTCACAGCTGAACCGGAGAGAAGCAACTCTTGGCGAAGAAGACGAGGAAGTCTGCGACCTGCTGAAGAGTGGATCTAACCAGAGAAAAAGTTCCGTCAACAACGCCAACCAGCGAAGATGACTCCAGTCCCTGGGTATTGCCACAGAGGATTGATAGAGGTATCCAGCTATCTCAGTTGCTGCTCAGCGAGAAGCCAATGCTTGCAAGGTAAGCTGGATAGTCTCTAGTCATGAAGGCACAGGGATTGTAATGCTTGAGGAACCACTTTACGGGTTGCTGACACAGAAGGTCGGGTCAGGGAGGAACACTTCTCAGTACCTCGGAAGCAGAGCTAGCAGGTTGGGCAAAAGGCGGAGTCTTCAAGCATTCATCTAAATTCAGGGTGAACGACACTTTGCTGAACACCTTGCGAATTGGACAAATACAAAGGGAAGATGAAGACGTTGAGGTTGTCCCACAGTGTCAGTATGCATCACCATAGCGGCCCGTGGGTCTGGTACGATGGAGCAGAGGACCTACAGACTTCTGTTGTGCCGGGTGGTGAACAGAAAGATGATAAGGAGCCCTCAAGTTGAGCAACCTCTCTGAAGAATTGAGTGAAGGGAGTTCTGTCCCTGTCCCTCGGTGCCAAAGGCTGGGCTAGCCTGCCAATACAACCCATTGGCTGGAATGTATCCACAGTTCACTCAAGCACCTGCAAAATCAACCAATGCAACAGGAGGGAAACAAGACCCTCTTGTTTGTTGACATATGCCACTATTGTGGTGTTGTTGCCCAACAACACCACAGAGTATCTCAAAAACTGATCATGAAACTCTCAGAGGGCCAGGAAACTGCCTTGAGTTTCAGGATGCTGATGAGAAGGTACTTATTGTCTCGGTCGCACATCTCGAAGACAACGGTCTTACACGTGTGTGCCTATTCCCCAGTCGGTGCATTGGAGAACAGAAGCATGTTGCGAGGGGAATATGCAGGCACATTCAGAGGTTCCTGTCGTTCAAGCACCAGCCTAAATCCTCCCTCATCCTTCAAGAGAGGAAAGGACTATGAACTGGAAGCAGATCTCCTTCATTCTCCATGAAGAGAATCGAAGGTGAAGCTGGCCCTGAGTGGACAGCTTCTGCAATGAGGACAGGACATCGAAGATAACTAGCTCTAGCCGGGCTGGATGCTCCTGAACACAGGAGAGGAGCCAGAGTAGAAGTTCAATGAAAGGTGGCCAAGACATGGAGGAAGACAGATACTTATCCTGAAGGATATCCACTACCAGGTCTCTGCTATGTTGCTGTCATATAATCCAATGACTTGACAGTCATTCCTTCATCAAGGCACCAGCAGGAGGAGAATGCCGTTCCCAGCGTTCTCCCTTCCCCTCCTCCCTCTGCCTTCTTCCCAACTGGAAAGAGGGTTGAAAGGGACACACACATGTGCAATTTCTAAGAAGAGAATGAGGAAGGCTGGGTGCTCTGCAAGTGCCCTTTGAAGCCTGAGACTTCTTAGGGGCTGAGGAAGGGCTAGCCTGCCACTGTCCAGAGAACCAGGCAGTTGCCCTGGCACGCTCCTTGACTACCGTGGCATCGACCTACACTATGTGAAAGAGGGAGGCAGAACCGAGTAAAGGTCTGTTCCTGAGGGAATGTGACGACTCGGGACTTTCTAGACTGGAGAACAGAATCAGAACAGTGTCCCTCTTCTTAGCACCAAAATTGTCCACAGGTTGCTGTTTGGTGCTGGGTAGACAAACTCACACCCAGGCTGGAACAGTCTCAGAAGGCAGGAATGATCACATATGAGGAGGCAAAGCCTTGAAGCAGTGAAGGATCACAGATTCATCAAGGAGACTAGCTGGAGGACACTATAGTGGTGTCCCCCAGGCTCGCTGTTTCTTGTTGCGAGAGAGGACACCCTTCAGGGCAAAGAGAAACCGTGAGAGATGCAAGTCCGGACGAGCCAAAGCCAGGACAATCTGCTAGTTGGCATAAGACCCCTCCGAGGCAAGAAGAATCACTTCTGACGAAGAAGAGGAAGTGGAAGGAGCTTGACTGGGTGGCTCGACCAATAATTTGTCCAACTCCCTTGAAAATGCCCTTAGTGAACAGTTATTCACAGGGGATGCCGTGGTCCTCTCCCTCAGATCATTGTGCTGACAAATCGGCATGAAGATCTCTGCAAAGAAAATTGAAGGTGTCCACATCCTGAAGGCAATGACCCTCGAGTCCCCCTGGGGCACGACACTACCGATCTCTTCTCCTTGAAGGGATAACCTCGCCAAAACCCAGAAAACCATCCTCAACACTCAGATGTACAGCAAGCCAACCCGAGAACCGAGCTCGAGACATAGATCCTTGTAGCAGAAATCAGAAAAGAAACAAAACTCATCAAAGTCCTCTCTATCCAACTTGCATCCCCTGGCAGCAACCAAAAAGGTTTGAGGGAAGAGGAGAGGAGAAAAGCACTTTTACCTGTCCTGCTAGAAGAACCAGCAGGAGAGGCCAACCATGGGTGATCGTCAACCAGAGGTAATGACGACATCACGGAGGAAGGAGAGCACTAACACCACGGTGAAGCACTAACCTAAAGAGAGCAAAAGTTCACTTGAGTTGAGTGTTCGGAAGGATGGAGCACCTTGACAACATTTGGTTTGCCGAACTAAGTGAGCCGAGCTGATCAATAAACGTGATCAGACTGGGCAAGCAAACTGAACTGCACTAGCCGAGCTGATCAGGTAAATGTGATCATGGGCTAGGCGAGCAAGCCAAGCCAATTCAAACTGATCACATAAATGCCATTGGTGGCTGGGCAAGCAAGCAGGGCTGAGCTAAGCCAAGCCAGGAAACCTCGGCCGTGAACTAGTGCTGCCCTCAAGACATGCTTTAATCTCCTTCAAGGCCGAAGCCCTTTGAGAAGAAGGTTTAAAAAGGATTCTTGTCTGCTAATCTGAGTGCTCGAACCCAAGGGTCCGAGACACAAGTTTCAGAACAAACCATGCACTCAAAATGAAGCAGGCAGGAAATGTCGAAACACCTGAATGATTTGACACCTCCTCTCATTCTGTGCCTAAACCAGACCAGAGAGTGAACTCCATAGTACTGGTTTGGGGAGTGCCCGAAATTCCACAGAATCCCGGACACTCAATGACTCACAGTCGAGTGCTTGCAATCCCAAGGAATCAGAGCACTTGCTGAGCACTCGAGATTCCAAGGAGTCCGAGCGCTCGGCTTGTAAGAACAATCATCAGGAGTAAGCTCCTCTCAGCTTCTGAAGACAACTGAGGAGGGACAGGCACAGAACCAGTCTTAGACGCAGACTTCTAAGAGCTGGAATTAAGAGCGCGGCCTCGAAAGGTCGTGCACTCGAGGCCCCAAGACATGAGACCCCAGTGGGGAATGCGAATTGGTTCCCGACCCCAAAGGCCGGGAAGAGCGAAACAAGAAAATGTACTGCCTCTCCGAAGAGAGGTAGTCCCTCAGAAGTCCCGCAGGACCTCTGAAGGGAACCTCATCATTGCCTCTCCAGGTGCTCGAACCCTCAACCGAGACACCAGGCTGGAAACCTGACCAAACACTGTTCCAGAACTGATTGAGCACTCAAAATTCAGTACTGGCAGGAAGAACTGAGACACTTGTATGTCCTGGTTCTTTCTCTCACCCTGTGCCTGAACTGGGATGGTGACAGGTCTCTCCCACACCGGTTCGGGATGTATAAGACTCTGAAGAGTCTCGAGCACTTGGTGTGACTCAACAAAGTCAAGCACCCAACACAGCACCAGTCTAGAATCGGAACACCAAAAATGGCGACGGGAGTACAAACCAAAGTCTGCGCACCCGCAACTCCCGAAATGCAAGACCCCGGGGTAAGCAATTTGGTTCCTGAGCCCTAAGTCCGGGAAGAGCCAATGAAAGATCCCAGTGAAAGATCCCAACGCCCGGCAATCCCCTCCCCATAAGGTTCCTCCCAAAAAAGCCGCCCATGGCGCAGGTGGCGAAGAGCAACCCTTGCACAAGACAGAAAAGGTTACTTGGAAAAGTCGTTGGTAGGAACCTCAACAACGAGTGATGCAGCAACGAAGAGCATCTAGTCTGGAACATCCCCTCTTCCTCCAGAAAGAAACAGGAGAAAGCGATAAAGTCGGCTGTCATCCCCAGGCTGTAGAGGAGCCTTCAAACAGAGCTGAGAATATTATCAGTTTGCTCTGAATCAGGTCAACTGTGGAGGAACAATGTCAGGGCGGCACTACCATGAGGTAATTTGGAGGGCGGGCCAATGGGTGCTAGGGGCTGTAGAGAAGGAGTCAGTGACAAAACCTGATGGTGACTGGGCACCAATGAGCCTCATCCGCAAATGGGAGCTAGGGCGCTTCAGCACAATTGCTGGCCACTGGGTGCTGATTGCAGAGATGAGAATGTGCTGGATGCGCAACTCCTGATGAAGTAGTTCCTTTATTTGACAAAGAGCGTCCCGTGCCACAAGCTTGGCGCCAATTTACGATAATCGTCAAAGCGGAAGAGAAAATTGTTCTGATTCAACCAGTGACTACGAGGGCCAGCTGAATCCTTGCCCTTCTTACAGGAACAGGAGAAGGAATCTCAAAATCCACTGCATACCTTTTCAGCGGTGTGACTTGTCCGCGCCAAGCGTATACGCGCCTCGGACTGATATTCTTCGGCGTTGGAGAACGCGTGAGCACTCGCAGAAGGCCTTTCAATGACTTTAGTTGCGATCTAAGGATTCATCAGCAGACTGAACTGAGAAGGCGACTGCTCGGGGCAGACCACACCGACTTCCTTAGGCTATCAGTTTGACTCCTCCCACCAGGTGCTGGGGGCCTGTCAGGGACAGCCTAGGAGATCGGTGGGCCAGACAACCACCTCCTCCACTACCACTGCTGCCCATGCACTGGGCGCCACGGGCGCTCTGACTCCTCTTATCCATTAACACTTTCATCGATGACGCTAATTGTGATTGATTGCACAATCAATTCCAGGCGAGTGTCGGTTTCGACTCAGACTGATGATGGTGTTGGGATCCAGGCAATGAGCCAGGTAAGGGAGAGGTTGCACAGGTGGAGAGAGATGGAACAATATCGGAAGAAATTACAGGTGCAACACCATCCGACTTGCAGATGAATCCTGACTAATAAAGCTTTACTAGATTGTCTGGGATTCAACAGACTGAACCGAGAGGGCGACTGCCCAGGGCAGACCCCACCGACCTCCCTTAGGCTGCCAGTTTGACTCTCCCAGGTGCTGGGAGTATGTCAGGACCTTGGCCTAGGAGAATCGGCGGGCGAACAGCAACCTCCTCCACTACCACTGCACTTCCACTGGCGCCACGGGCGCCCGACTACTTTTATCCATAAGCACTTTCACAGATGACGCTAATTTAGCGATCGATTGCACAATCAATTCAGCGTGAGTGTCGATTTTCGACTCCAGACTGGCAATGGTGTTGGGGCTGGAATCGTGAGAGCCGGGTAAAGGAGAGGTTGCACAGGTGGAGGAGATGGAATGGGATCGAAGAAATTACAGGTGCAATTGCATCTGACTTAGCGGATGAATCCTGACTAGCTAAAGCTTTACTAGATTCCCTAGTTTCTTAAGATGTAAATCTAAAGTCTTCCACTTCTTTAAATCCCAGTCACTACACTTCACAACGAATATCCACTGAACATGTTTGTCCCCACATTGAACACAGTGTGAGAGTCGTAAGATTCTTCAGTCAGTCTAGTATTGCAGCCTTTGCTACAATACCTATACTAGAACTACTAGTGTTAGACATCCTGGAAAATTCTAATACAAGTCCAAAAACGCAGAGTTGTAAACCAATGATCAAAACTTGCCTAACAATATCTTAATTATGCCGAAGGCTCAGAAAATAAATATTTCACCAATCGAAGATAGAGCAAACAACCAGCAAAGTATAAATTTCAAAATTCAAGCTGCTGCCAACCACAGTCCTTCAACCATAGCTGGCAGAAACAAATTGAAGCTCTTGCTATGTTGTACCTTCTCTTACACC
>NC_089791.1:60764047-60806547 GCF_040412425.1 Macrobrachium rosenbergii
AAATACCAACACATCAGTGGCGCACGAAGTCGGTTACGAATGCAGCAGACAAATGGAGCCTAGCCTTACGCATACAACGCTACGCCTAACCTTCAAGCCTACAAGACAACGCCTAGCTTTAACGGACAAAGTCTACCCGAAGTCGAAGACCATCTCAATTGGATGCCTTCAACACACTCAAGCCAGCATTCTTGCAGCGCTGCGCCAAGTCGGGAGCGCCGAAGGACAAATAAGTTGGTTCAGAGTAAAAAGGAGCTCAAGTAGGTCTATGCAAATATAGCCTACACCAGGGTACCAAGTAGGAATTGTAAGAGTAAACAACGAAATAAGGTGGTTTAGCCTGGATAGAAATTTAGTAGGAATTCATAAACTAGGTCTGACAGAGTCTAATATAGCCAAACCTAGGTTCAAAACTTCCATTGTTAGCCTAAGTACAATTCAAAACTTCCATTGTTAAGTACAAATGCTTTCAAGTTCCTAGCCTAACAAAACTTCAAGTGCCTAACAGCAAACATGCCGATAGATATCAAAAGTCTAGACTGCTTTAGTATCGGAGAGGATCCTAAATCAGTGGGTACAAGATGGAAACAGTGGGTAGGCAGTTTTGAAATTTACCTAGAAGCACTAGGGAAAGTTGATAAAAAGCAGCAGAAGGCCTTATTGCTTCATACTGCAGGTAAGGAAGTTCAGGAAGTATACAAAACTTTGAATCTAACGAATGATTCATTGGAGGACACAATTGAAGAGCTTACAAACTATTTTGCTCCTCAAGTCAATAAATACTTTGAGCGTCATCAGTTCGTACTAGCATCACAAGAATCAGGTGAGAAAATAGACACTTTTGTGACAAGGTTAAAAAAATTAGCTGCTACTTGTGAATTTGTTGATATAGAAGAGAGGTTAATAGAGAGAGTTATAGAAGGAAGTAACTCACAAGAGCTACAAAAAGCAATTGCTACAAGTAAAGAAACTAACCTTGCAAAAAGTTCTGGAAATAGCAAAGAGCATTAGAAATGGTTAATTATCAATCAAATGTCATTGCAGGTAAGACTCAAAATGACAGCAGTAGCCAGGTAAATTGTGTAGCCTATAAAAAGAGTTACCAACATGCAAAGAAAGGGCAAACAAATCAATTAGTTAAGCCTAGCCCAGGTATATCCAAGTATAACAAGGGTAAAACAACTGCAAACTCACAGAAAAATCAGAGTCACATAGGCACACAAAACCCTCAAAAGAAGCCATGCTATAGGTGTGGTAGACAAGATCATTATAGCAATGATTGGGATAAGTGTCCAGCATCAGGTCAGACATGCAATAACTACAAGAGACGTGGTCATTTAACAAGTCAGTGTAAATTTGCCAAGCAAAAGACCACTAAACATATTAATAGAACTGTGAATTCAAATGACAGCTCTAGTTCAAATGAAGACAGTGTACATAAGACAACAGAAGTAGAAGAATTTGCATTTCACATAAATTCTGTGAACAAAGATGCACAAGAATGTCTTATGGCTCAAATAGAAATAAATGGGAAACTCACACCCATGCAGATAGATACAGCTGCAGACGTGACAACAATTTCTGAAAGAGTTGCACAGACAATGTCTAACCTAGTGATAAGACCTTCAGACAAGGTGCTCAAAAGTTACAATGGTACAAACATAGAAGTAGTAGGTTCATCACAAGTGAAAGTACAGTATAATAATCAAGAGACAGGCAAGTTACCATTGACAGTAGTCAAAGGTAAAGGACAAACCTTATTGGGTCTAGATTGGTTAAGATGTAACAAATTAGATTGGCCTAGTATTCTAAGGGTTACAGGTACAAAACAAGAACCAACAGAAGAAATTTCAATAACTAATCTTCTATCAGATTACAAAGAAGTCTTTGAAGACAGAGTAGGTACAGTAAAGAATGCACAAGCAGTCTTAATTTTGAAGGAGAATGCCATTCCAAGATTTTTTGCTCCAAGACCAGTTCCATATGCATTGAAAACAGCTGTGGAAACTGAAATTAGAAGGTTAGAAAACGAAGGTTCATGGGAAAAGGTTGATTATTCAGATTGGGCTACACCATTAGTTCCGATTGTTAAGGACAATGGTCAAGTTAGGTTATGTGGAAATTACAAGGTAACACTAAATCCAAAATTGCAAGTAGCTCAACATCCATTGCCAAATCCCAAAGATATGTTCGCAACTTTGTCAGGATGCTCTGTATTTTCTAAGGTAGATCTAAGACAAGCATTTCAACAGCTTTCTGTGGATGAAAATTCCCAAAAGTTATGTACTGTAAACACACATTTAGGGCTGTATCGTCCAAAAAGACTTCCATATGGAGTCGCTAGCAGTCCAGCTATATGGCAACAAACAATGGACAAAATATTTGCAGGTATGTCGGGAGTATTCATTTTCATTGATGACATACTAGTAGCTGGTAAAAACATGAAGGAGCATAGAGAAAGGTTACATGCAGTTCTAAAGAAACTGAAGGATCATAATATCAAAGTCAACAAGAGTAAGTGTATTTTAGAAGTTGACTCTGTAGAGTATTTGGGTTTTATTGTAAATGGTAAAAGTATTCACAAGACAAAAGATAAGGTAAATGCAGTACAGTCAGCAAAGGTACCAGAAAATGTAAAGGAATTGCAATCATTTTTAGGTTTAGTAACGTTTTATGGAAATTTCATTCAGAACTTAGCAACAATTGCACACCCATTATATAATTTGCTGAACAAGGATGCTAAATGGAATTGGACAAAGGAATGTCAAAAATCCCTTGAAAGAGTCAAAGCAGAAGTGACTTCACCCACATTCCTAGTACATTATCAAATGGATTTGTCAGTAAAGTTGGTTTATGACGCCTCAAACATAGGTTTAGGTGCAGTACTAGCACATGTAATGCCAGATGGTGCAGAAAAACCTATTGCTTTTGCCTCTAGAGTATTAAACAAAGCAGAAAGAAACTACTTACAAATTGAAAAGGAAGCATTAGCACTAGTGTATGGAGTAAAGAAGTTCCATATGTATCTCTATGGCAGGAAAAAGTTCACGTTAGTTACAGACCACAAACCATTGTTGATGATTTTGGGTCCAAAAGCAAGCTTACCTGCGTTAGTAGCTGCAAGACTACAACGTTGGGCAATGATATTAGCTGCATATAACTATAACATAGAGTATAGACCAATATCAAGGATGGGTAATGCAGACACTTTGTCGAGATTGCCTGTGGACAAAGCACCAGAAGAACATGATGAAAGTATTCTTTTAATTTCTGCATATAATTTACCTGTTACAGCTAAGGAAATAGCACAAGGTACAAAGAAAGACCCAGTACTCATGAAGGTAGTACAGAGTCTAACAACTGGCAGAGATATTTGTGTAGATGATGTCCATTGTAAACCATACAAAGAGATTTGGAATGACTTGAGTGTCACACAAGATTGTATCCTGAGAGGATCAAGAGTAGTGATTCCAAATGCACTAAGAAGTAGGGTTTTATCAGAAATACACGCAGACCACCAAGGTATAGTGAGATCCAAGTCAATTGCTAGAACTTATGTTTGGTGGCCAGGTGTGGATAGGGACATTGAAAATTTGGTTAAAAAGTGTATGAATTGTGCATTGCAACAAAATAATCCTAAACAAACAAGAATGCATCCATGGGAATTACCCCGATACCCATGGCAACGTGTGCATATAGATTTTGCAGGTCCATTTTTAGGATACTCATACTTGATATTAGTAGATGCATATAGTAAGTGGCCAGAAGTTATACCAATGCAAACAACCTCATCTCGGTAGTGACTATAAAATCACCCATGCAAATCTTTGCAACGCATGTTTTGCCAGAAAAAGTAGTGACAGGCAATGGTCCACAGTTTACTTCACAGGAGTTTAAGGAATTTCTGAATGTGAATGGTATACAACATACATTATCAGCAGCTTACCATCCATCCACGAATGGTGAGGCAGAAAGATTTGTCCAAACCTTCAAACATAATATGAAGTGTAGACAAGCAAACTCTGGTAATGTAACATCTCATATTGCAAAGTTTCTGATATCCTATAGGACAACCGTACACAGTACTATGGGTGTAACACAGTCATATTTGTTGATGGAGAGGAGGATCAGGAGTAAGTTAGATCTTATGTATCCTAGCTTGCAGAGTCAGTTAGAACAGAAAGGTTATGATCAAGTAAAAAAACTTCCAGAGGTAAGACATTTCACTCCTTCAAGTTATGTCATGGTAAGATCATACAATACACCAGAAAAATGGGTGCAAGGAGAAATTGTCAGGAAGATAAGAAATTTACATTATGATGTTAATGTCAGTGGAAAGATTGTAAAACGTCATGTTGATCAGTTGCAGTCATTCAGTACAAATAATACAGAAGTACAAGTTTCAAATACCTCAAACTTAAATATATAACACAGATGTGCAAACTGCTCACCAAGACGTTGAAACTCCAACTGTAAATATAGAGGAAAATCTCGCAACAGCTCAGGACACATCTCCAGTACTCCCTAACCGAATGAATAGAGGAAAACCTCCTGAAAGATTAGATTTGTAAGTGTTGACTGTCATGTATGTCTTAACGTAAGTGCAAGACATGTTATGTAACGCCGTCCGTAGACGCGTTCAGTTCAAAGCTGCAGCTAGATGTTGCGTAATGCTATAGAGTATAAGTGTAATCAGTTATTATTGTGTTAGTATCAAATCCGACACACAGGCTTCGATCCCATGAGTTCTACCTCATGTATGTAGAATATAATTCCTTATTGTGTATCGAGCTCCGATGCTCATATGTCTGTTATGATTCCATTGTATATGCTTTTTGTATTTTGTATACATCTCTTACCACCTTCTTCTTTAATGTAGCGGAGAATAAACACGAGCTGAAAGATATAGCTTTATTATCGCCCTTCATCCTCGGACATCTGCAACGAGAATGGGACCAAACCTCAGATACTAAATACATCATATTTACCTTGCAGGTAAGAACGAAGAATTGTAGTATGTGTTATAAATACCAGCACATCATCGACCCCAAGAAAAACACACTGGGGAAAGACAGCCTTACAGCAAGGCTATCAAAATCATGGGTTTGTGTATTAAATAATATCAAACACAATATATACACAAAAACAACACAAAAGATCCCACCGGGAAAGAAGAGCTTAACGACAGTCAGGCAGAGAGCTCTGAAAACACCTCTGCACAGCATGATGGCCGAAAGTAAATTGGAATGTTTACATCTGGGCAGGATGTAATTCCTAATGTAAAGGACCGATGGTTTGTATATCATGTAGCAACAAACAAGTCTAAGAAAAACAACATAGTCCGTAATTTTCATTAGAGAAAAAACCGGTCCACACAAAGCCTCACTCATTCAGTCTGTCTACAAAAGTCAAATCTAAGTTCAGAATCAAAAGATAAATGAACAATCCTAAATAATAAACTGCGCTCCTACAACCGTGTGTAGCCATAGGACGGCAGAAACAAACTGAAGCCACTTGCTAAATTGTTCCTCTTCTTTCCCAGAAAGTGGGTGGGGTCTAGTCACCTACTCAAACAGGAGAATTCCTACCGCGAATTTCGAAATTCAAGCTGCTGTGTGAGTAGAAACTATAGCGATGTAATTACTAGGTAATTTACATATATAAAAACAGTAAGTTAAAGAATTCGAGCATGATACCCACTGGGAATGTTATGGACATAGTGATTATGGCCCAATTAAGAACAAAGTGACCATGTGCAGACTAGGAACAAGGTTGTCTTTCAGGATAATAGGTTGTAAGGTACCTAAGATAGGTTACGTGATTGGCACTCTTAAAACAGGTTGTGAATACTGACTGGATATGGTACACAGAATGCTCTTGAATATAGACAAATCTTAAGAAAATGGCAGCCTTAAAACCAATGTGTTTACCTGTGAAGACAGTGTATCAGGCTACTTCTGTTTTTTGTATGGGCACTACATATTTCTTTAATTACTTCCCTAAACATAATTATGATTTCTCCCCTTGTGCAACATATATGAAGACTGTTCATAGAGTTACATGTTATATAGCATTTGGCAGAAGTACTGTTGATGCATTCCAAAAAAAGTGTCGGAAAATTTCTTTTAATAAATCAAAAGCACCTTTTTTCCTGGTCATGATAACTCAGGGAGGAAGCATAAATCAATATCGTCACGACAGTTGGGGGAGGAAACCTAAATCACTCAAACTGCCTTTTTGTGTTCTTTGTGTAATTCACTATCGTTGTTAACACAAACTGCTATTTGTCACAACCAAACGACTTGAGCAAAAAGGGATTACACAAAATAAATTAAAGTACATCAGGCCGTGATGTGAAGATTTTATACAATCAGTCCATACGTAAGTAATACACCAAACATTTTGGTGATGCTATGAGAAATTAATTTCCTGCCATCACTGATTACAAAACACCAGTAATCAATTGAGGATAAATGTGGTATTTTTATAATATGGAGCGTGAAGGGGTGATCGAGTACAACTTGAAATATTTACTGATATGTATCTAATAACACTAAATTGATGTTTGCAGTAAATCCTTTAGCTTCTTAAGCCGTTCTTTCTGAATTCTTGGGCATATATAGCACAAAAGCCACAAATGGCACTTAAAAAAACCATTTTTTTCTATAATGATAACTTAATAATTTCTCACAGCAAATTTCTCAGACCTCTTCAGACTCAAACTTTTCACTACACAATAATTTGTTACACCAAGGATACCTGGTATGCTGGAAACTTAGATTAAGCAGGGAACATTAGTAAATTAGATTTAAAAAAAAAAAAACTTTTTCTAGGTTAATGAGTGATCGCTTGGAAGTATAATGCCTGGCCTAAAGAGAACCATGTATTTTCAGACTCATAATTTAGTGTTTCAGGAGGTTAGGTTTAGAACATTATCTCTCATAGTACCTTCCATGCAATATCCTCTCATATGCCACCTTCCATGCAATATCCTCTCATATGCCACCTTCCATGCAATAAGTCAAAGGAAAAAGGACTAAGCAATTAGTTCATTCAATTTAGTATGATTCACTGTAGGTAAATTCGCCTCTAAAACCTATCTCTCACCACTGCCTTTGGGGGCAAACCTCTTTAATCTCTTTCTTGTCCAAGTGCTGCCAGAATTCCTTAATTCCAGATGCGGACCCAATCAGAGTTAATCATCACCTGAGGCAGGTCAGCTGGCAAGTTGAACATGTGTTTTCTGCCATCTTGAAAGTTCAGCCATGCTGCCCGTATTTCCATGTGGGCAGAACGATCCAAACGCCACCTAGGAGGAAAAAACGTAATTCCGAAAGCTATAAAGGGCCTTGGAGAGAGATGCTTGTTCTTGGAAGTGTTCAGGCGGACCCAGAGGGCGGATGTCTGTCCCTTGCTCCATTAAACTGCCTATTTCCAACATGTGGCTGGCAGTAACCAAAGTAACTTTTGTTGTGAACTTGTGAGAGGGTGCAAAAGAGAGAAAAGGTAGACACTGACTGCTAGTTTATTAAGGGAGCAGGCCGCTTATAAAGCAGCGTGCGGACGTCAGTACAAAGACATACAAGGACACAGGTGACCCGAGGTCAACTGTACTCAATGTGAAACAGGACAGGTAAATACAGATAACGTGACAAATAAAAATTAACAGATTAGACATAATAATGCTCTGACACATGTACAATACAAAGGGGCACAAATGAGTAAGTAATAAATGCACATTTACATAAAACATGGCTAGGTACCCCGACCTAAGGTCACGGGAAAATGCACTGTAGAAAACAGGAGGTTCACTAGAGAAAACCAGTTGAGCGGGGACTTTACAATAATCCCCCCCCCAAAGACATAGGTAACATCTGATTAAAGCGAGCATCTGCCGGGGCGCTGGAGAGTGCCACAGCTCTGTGATGTCAGCTGCAGGGTGCAGTGCGTGCAGGAGCAGGTTGGCTGCAGCGCTGCCTGAGCCCAGGGCCTTATGGTGGCAGCCACACGACTTTCTTGTGGGCGGCGTGGGCTGCGAGGGTGACGTCTGCTGCGGAGGGCGCTGAGGGTGTCGCCAACGTCCTCCTCCAACAGTGTGGGCTTGAGGCGGTCTATTGACACCCAGCCGTTCTTCCCGTGGGTGGCCAGCCGGAATGTTTTTTTGTTTCTCTCCAGCACAAGGAAGGGGCCCCTGTTGGGCCTGGTTAAAGGCGGGCGGACGGAGTTGTTCCTGACGAAGACGTGGGTGGTGGAGGACAGACCGGGAGGCGTGAAAGACGTCGTCCTGTTGGTATACGTCCACTGGCAAGGGGTGAATTTTCTGACCATGTCACGGAGCCTCTGGACTGTCAGGTTGTGGCGATCCCCCGTGATGAGTTCACCCGGGACTACGAGAGACTCCCCGTAGACTTTTTCTGCTGCAGACAGGTCGCCGTTGGCTCTGGGGGCGGTCCTCAACCCGAGGAGGACCCAGGGCAGTTGGTACTTCCAATTCTCGGCGTTGCAGCGGGCCATGAGGGACGC
This sequence comes from Macrobrachium rosenbergii, assembly GCF_040412425.1. Lineage (NCBI taxonomy): Eukaryota > Metazoa > Arthropoda > Malacostraca > Decapoda > Palaemonidae > Macrobrachium > Macrobrachium rosenbergii. The sequence goes on from NC_089791.1 coordinate 60,772,571, forward strand.
CTTCAGGGACCTGTGGAACCTTTCCACCAATCTGTTGGCCGTGGGGTTGTAGGCGGTGGTGCTTGGGTGAGTGGTCTCCAGAGGGCGTGCCAGGGTGGTTCACAGCTCGGACAGGAAGGCTGGTTGGAGCACGCACTGGCGGCGGTTTCTTCCATGGGCGTCATTTCTGGCCACCTGATGGAGCGGTCGACGACTGTCAGGAGATACCTGGCCCCGCCTGATGGGGAAAGGGGGCCTACCACATCAACGTTGATGTGTCCTAAGTGCCTCCCTGGCTGGGGGAAGTCACCCACCCCTGACTCAGTGTGGCGCCCTACTTTGCTGGTCTGGCACTGGATGCACTGCCTCACGCAGGTCGTAGCATCCTTCCGTATGCCATGTCAGAAGGACTTCTCTGCCAGCAGCTTGGCCGTCGTCCTGCCGGAAGGGTGAGACAGCCCGTGGATGATGTCGAAAACCAGATGGGGGCAGGAGGCGGGTACCAGCGGGCGGGGGTGGCCAGTGCTTAAGTCGCTCAGCAGTTATGGCCCCCAGGGGCGAGGGGCGCGTCCTTCCACTTGAGTGACGTGATGGCGGTGCAGCAGGCTGGAACCTCTGGGTTGGTGACCTGCTCCCGAGCGAGGTCCTCGTAGTCGATCCTGAGCTGCACTGCGTTGAGCTCGATCCTCGAGAGGTCGTCGGCTACAGGGTTCTTCCTGCCGGGGAGGTACTTGATGGTGCAGGTGAACTCCGCAATGGCTGCGAGATGCTGCTGCTGCCTGGAGGACCATGCATCCCCCTGCTTTGTGAAGGCGTGGACCAGTGGCTGGTGGTCCGTCCAAATTGTGAAGGGCGTGCCCTCCAGGAGGAACTTGAAGTGGCGTACCGCCCGGTACACTGTGCAGAGTTCTCTGTTGAAGGTGCTGTAGCGGGACTCGGCGGGGATGAACTTCCTGCTGAAGAATGCGATGGGCTGGGGGGCTCCAGCCACGACCTGCCCCCGGACGGCCCCACAGACGACGTTGCTGGTATCCATCATCAGCTGGAGGGGGCATCATCGAGTCCTGGTGGGCCAAAGTTGTATATCTTAGCAGACCAAGAGCTGATTAAGAGCTCCTAGGGCTTGAAGGATTAGGCTAAGAACCAATTGGTTACCTAGCAATAGGACCTACAGCTTACTGTGAAATCCGAACCACATTATAGCGAGAAATGAATTTCTATCACCAGAAATAAATTCCTCTAATTCTTCATTGGTTGGTCAGAGATTTGAACTCGCGGCCAGCAGAGTGCTAGCTGAGAATGGAACCCAATCGCCCAACCTGGTGGACCAAGGCAGTTGCCTTGGCGAGGGCAGCCTTTGTCAGGGAGAAGGTCCGCTGCTGGTCAGGGCCCCACACTAAGGTCTTCGGATGGCCCTTCAGGATCTCCGTCAGGGGGGCCATGGTGTGTGCGACCCTGGGGATGAACCCCCTGTAGTAGTTGACCATCCCGAGGAATTCCTCTATGGCCCTGATGGAGGTAGGGGTGGGGAACCTGGCAATGGCTGCGACCTTCGATACGAGTGGACGGACGCCTCCTGGGGATATCTCCTGGCCCAGAAAGTCAACTCTTTCGACGCCGAAGGTGCATTTGTCGAACCTGATGATGAGGCCATTCTCCTCCAGGCACTGCAGGACCTTCCAGATGTGCCGCAGGTGTTCTTTGTGGGATCTGGAAAAAATTAAAATGTCATCTATGTAACAGACACAGAAGTTCAGGTCCCCCAGAATGCTGTCCATCAGTCTCTGGAAGGTCACCCCCGCGTTCCTCAGGCCGAAGGTGGAGAAGGCGAAGACGTAGGACCCGAAGGGCGTGATGATGGTGGTTTTGGGGATGTCCTCTGGAGCTACTGGTACCTGGAAGTAGGATTTTAAAAGATCCAATTTAGAAAATATTTTGGCCCCGTGGAAAGAGGCCGTGAGGTCTTGCATGTTTGGGAGAGGGTAGTGATCTAGTTCTGTGGCGAGGTTGAGCTGCCTGTAGTCGCCGCAAGGTCTCCAGGAGCTATCCGGTTTCTGCACCATATGGAGGGGGGAGGCCCACGGGCTGGAGGCCTTCCTGCATATGCCCATATGCTCCATCTCGGCGAAAGCGTCCTTGGCCTCCTGAAGGCGCCGAGGGGGAAGCCTCCGGAACTTTGCGTGCGTCAGGGAGCCCTTTCTCTTGATGTGGTGGTAAACTCCGTGTTTGGCAGGGGCCCCAGGCACCTGATGCAGTTCGGGCTTGAATACCTCGGGGAACTCCAGAAGTGAGGCGTACTGGTGCGGGGCGACGGAACAGACTGTGGGTGCGCTGGGACCCGTCGCCAGGGGAAGGGACTGGCAGGATTCGGTGTCCAGCAGGCGCTTGCGGCCGACGTTGACTGCCAGACCGAAGTGGACCAGGAAGTCCGCACCCAGGAGTAGGGTCCTCACGTCTGCAACGATGAAACTCCACCTGTACCTCCAGCCAAGGATGGAGACCGACAGGAGCTTGGTGCCATAGGAGAGGTTGGGGGACCCATTGGCGGCCATCAGGGAGGCAGCCGGGTCCGACAGGCGTTTGCGGTCCTCTCTGGATGGCGGGAACACTGAGAGTACAGCCCCAGTGTCGATCAGCATCATCCTGCCAGAGATGGTGTCACAGACGTAAAAACCTACCGGTTTTGGGCTCCTGGGTTCTTCTGCTGCCATGGTGGCCTGTGCTGTTGGCTGCCGCCACCCCATTTTTTGGATGGGCGAAAGGGCAGGGGGGCTCACAGCTCCAGGCATCCTTGCCGTACCACCGGTGGTAGTAGCAAGGCCCCGGCAATTGCTTCTTCTGGTGAGGGGTTGGCCGCCTCCTGATGACGACGTTTGTCTCCTCTTCTGCGGTTTCCTCTGCGGTTTGATGGGGTGTGCGGGCGTGGATGCCCGATTCGCTGCCCTCGTGGAATCAGTCAGCTGCTGTGCCCATTTTAATCAGGTCCTCGAGGGTCAGGGTGTAAGGCTCTAGGATCTGGGTCCAAACCTCTGGGAGGAGCTGATGGAGGAAGATCTCCCTCGACAGGCTTATCTCCGCGTGCCTGCCGCTGCCGTCCGTCCCGGGTAGGATGAGAAGATCCTGGATGACATTCCAAATCTCCAGGAGGTTCTGGTCGTGCTGGGGGTTGTTGGCGAGGTCGAGGGCGCAGGCGGCTCTCTCAGAGATCGGCAGGGAGCAGGTCTCGACGAGAGAGGCCTTCAGCTTTTGGTAGGTGGCAGGACTTGTGGCAGACACTCACAGGGCGATCTTCCTGTAAACCTCCTCCGGGAGGGCGTTGACAACGATGTCTGCCTGCAGTACTTCATCAGTCAGTCCTGCCAACCTGAACTGCCCCTCAACCCTGTAGAGCCATGATGACGGGTTGTTGTGTGTGAACGGCGGCAGCTTTATGGCGAGGGCGGACCTTGGTTGGTCCGTCAGGAAGGGCAGCATGTGAGGAGCAGGTACCGGCGTGGAGGAGCACGTGAGCCTTGGCGTGGGGGAGGACGCGAGTGGGTTTTGCGCGAGGGAGATATCAGACTCCGCGAAGTTCGCAGTTATTTGTATGTGGGAGGGAATGTCTGCGTCCATGCTCGCTTCTGCACTCTCACTCGGAGTGTGAGTTACACTCGCGTCAATACACGCTTGGGAGCGTGCCGTGTAGGTCCGCTAATGACGCCGGTGATCTGCTGACGAGGGTCGGTACACCCGAACGCTTTGTTAAAGCGCCATAGTTAGTCCGTTAGGGGCATGGGGTAGTTCATCGGGCCAAGACTAAGTTGCGTTTGGGTCCGTTAATGGCTCTGGGAACCACTCCGGGGTCACCACTGTGAGAGGATGAAAAAGAGAGAGAAGGTAGACATTGACTGCTAGTTTACCAAGGGAGCAGGCCACTTATAAAGGGGCGTGCGGACGTCAGTACAAGGACATACAGGTGACCCGCAGTCAATTGTTCTCAATGTGAAACAGAACAGGTAAATACAGATAACGTGTAAACACAGATAACGTAACAAATAAAAATTAACAGATTAGACACAATAATGCTCTGACACATGTACAATACAAAAGGGCACAAATGAGTAAGTAATAAATGCACATTTACATAAATAAAACATGGCTAGGTACCCCGACCTAAGGTCATGGGAAAAGGCACCGTAGGAAACGGGGGGTTCACTAGAGAAAACCTGTCGAGCAGGGACTTTACAAATTAATTCACTTGCCCTCCCTCTCACTGGCCCTCATAAGAAGAGAACTTCAGTTCCGAATTAAGGTCAAGTACCAGGATTTAAGGTTTCCAGCAGTCATGTTCCCTATTGCCTTTAATGAATTTCTGTTTTTTTTCATAGTGCAATATACCTACGGTGAGACCTGTATTGCTTTTATATTTTGTGCTGTTTAATTTGCAAAGCATTGACGAGAAGTGTAACGTAATCGTATGATATTCCAGCCACTGGAATCGAGCTCAGTCTAAGTGTCTTCTATGCAATTCCTTCATTACAATGCTAGTTTCAGGTGAGTAACCGTGTTTCGATTACAGATTAGGAGTCATAAGTTGTGGATCTGCGTATCATCTCATGTGCATAGTGGTCCCCACTACCTCGTTTTCAACACCCTTTGAAGTGGGTAATCCTTTTTATTCCCTCCAGGAAATTCCCCATCATTTGCTTCACCTTATTACACCAAAATTAAGCTACCATTCTTCTGATGTGTTTTCTTTTGTAAATATAATGAATTAAGTTAAACCCCAGGGTTTATCTTAGTCACTCCCCTTGAAGTAGGCCTTCAGCCGTATTTTGTTGTTTATAATTTTAACTGACCTCAAGGCCAGATTCCAGATTTTTGTGGTAATTAAGGTAAGTTGCGCATCATCCTTGTACACCCCATTAAGCTAGCAAGAACCCAACTTTAAAATTATAAGAACATAATACAAAGTTTTTTTTACATACAGAACTCAGTGAACAATACTAGTATGAGAGTTTAATTTCTTGACAAATACATAAATCTTATATTTTTTCGAGTTAATGTATCTTATGCATTTCTGGTTAATGTTAGTTCAATCCCATCACTTTTGTGATTCTCCATCTCTATATATAAGAATGATGGAGTGACTCAAGTACGAAATCAGTGTTTTCATGGTGGAGGAAAGCAAATATTGAGTGAACTACAGAAATGTGCAATGTCTAAAATGCATAACAACAAGATATACAGTAAAAAAAATACCAAGATCATTTCTAAAATTGTCATCATTCACAAAACACATTCTAAACAACAAATATTTTACTAGGTCAGTTATAACAGGTGCAACCTAACCTTACCTTTCCTAAATTAAAAAAACATGGGGCCCTGATCCTAACTGGCCACCCATCATTTAACTTGACTTTGAGGGTCATAAACCATATTAATGAATTACAGGGATGTTTCTAACCTTACCTTCCTTTTCTAACCTGGAGCTCCATGAGTCATCTAACTGAAATAACTTGCATATGGGGTCATAACTAGCAAGGGGGATAACCCTGGTCTTCCCATTATCATTTCACAAAACATATTCCTTACCTCAAGGTTGTGAGTTACACCTAAAAAGTACATATTCATTCCTTTTGTCCCAACGTTAGCAACTCACTAAACTTCGCAAAATTTTTGGGGGGATGAGTCTTTTATCACTGGATGGGATCACATTGAAATGGATATAGGGTCGTTTTTTCTGTTTTCAATTTTCAATATTGCCAAGACCTTCATAAGTGAGGCTGTGAGACTATTTTTTTAAATTACCCAAATATGCAATGGAAAAGCAAAAGAAAAAAGCCAGTGCTTGAGTACTGCACTTCTGCATAGCACAAGCACGACCATCAGCTAACGCTTCCAAAATAATGTCCAAGAAGTTACAAAAAACTTTCAAAACTGTCCCAAGAAGTTACAGAACACTTTCAAAACACCAGCAATTGATTTTGAATACTGTATGATACATGTCTTAATCATTTTAAGAGTACAATATTAGTCTAAATATTCTTTTTGGTGAATACTTATCTCATCAATGCACAACTTATTCAATTAGCTTTCATAATGCCTTTGGGAAAAATGCCAAAATAACCATCATTCGACCATTTCTGATACTGACTTTGGTGTTGGCGAGGCATTAAAGTAGTACCATATAGTCATCATCTTTCTACTGATAAACCACAGACTTTCACTTCCCGAATTTATGACAGGCATTATGCTCAGTGAATGCAATGTTTTGGAATGTCTGGAAAGCCCTTACTTCATATCTTGGTAGGATTTGGTGTCTTGGGTTAGGTCAAGTTAGAGTGCAACCCTGTGAATACCTATGCCAAATTTGCTAGCTATGTAAAAGGTGTACAGGGGAGCAAAGATAACTGGCTAATTATAACCCACCATCCTAGATTAAGTTGGGGCGTAATCCTGTGAATGCCACTTCCACTATCTTTGGTCATGGGTATGTTCACATGTAAAATTTAACCAGCAATGGAACAATCTTTGAAATATAGTTTACCTGGTGTATATTCATGTTTCAATCAAATGCCATGATTTTTTCTCATAAATCCATAGTTTTTCCCTGCATAACAATGGTTTTCCTAGTAAACCTCAATACAGAAACAGTTTAAAATTTATTTAAATCCACCAGAAAAACCATATCTAGATTGGGATACATCCTAACCTGACTTTAACTTCCTTTGTTAACCTAACCTGGTCTTAACTTTACCACAAGAGTTTGACCATAAACTAACCTGACCTCAAGTACATCTAATAATACAATAGTTCACTGTCCTAGCAATATGGAACTCCTCGTGGCAAAAACTCTATTACCACACGTGACTATATTTGGCAACACTGGATGTTTGTATAAAATAATAAAGTAGCTTCACCGTTCTCAAAAACAGCGTGAATGGCCTGAAAGTAGCTAAAACCTTAACCACAAAATCCCATCTTAACTATGACAAAGCTGGATGTTGAATTGATTAGTATCATAACTGGTAGGGCAGCTAATCATTACCTTGACCAAAAGGGGTCACATGGTTATTAAGAGCACTAATGCTCCATGATTTGATGGGCAACCTAGGTAATTACCCTTCAAATCGAAGGCAAGATTTTTCATTCTAAAATAATGATAAAAGAAAAATTCCAGGGCTAACAGTTACAATAAAACTGACCAAATAAACATGGCAATTTTTGGGGGAGGATACAGAAGTGTTTTGCAAGAATAAAATTAGAAGGGCAAAATAGTAAAAAATGTCATTCGAAAACCACCTACAACAATATAAATGCCAAAACTATAGGAGGTTTGAGGGGTTGCAGCCTCTAGCTAAACAGGGCCACATATCCTAGGTTAGGTTAAGTTAGATTGTAACCCTGTTATTACCACAACCTTTTTCATACTTATGTCGTTTTTTTTTTTTTGTCATTATTAGCGATTACTTGTAAGAATCATCTTTTTACACAAACGACTCTTGATTTTTGTATGGTTAGCCATTCATCTTGGTGCATTTACTTATTGTTGGTCTTCTTCCACCGAAAAACCACTGTTTCTCACTGTGGTCCACACAATGGCCACTTGTGGATCTTGCAGAAACGCAGAAACGGCTGGTTAGCACTAATAATTACGGTAAGAAAAAGCGAATAAAACACAATTTAGTCAGTTGGAAAATCTACACTTGACGGGTTTCGAGGGAAATTTATATCACCAAAATGTTAAATTGTAGTAGCCTACCTCTCAGATAATACTAAAACAGGCTAAATTAAAACTAACCTTACATTGTTTCAATCCTCGAACTGTATAATTTTAATTAGGAAAGTCCAAGGAGTTTTAAAAAATTCCAATTCTCACAAGAATTAACAGAATTAACAAAATATTTAACGAACAGCAGGATACCACGTCCAGGACCACAGGCTAGTAAGTACTAATAGATTGTAACATCGTCAACAAGCGCTGAGTAAAAGGTCGGTGGTTTTCATTATTTTTAGGGTAATACGCATGATTTTACATTTGATTCCTGTACTAATTATAGATTACCATACGCTTCCAGTGCAAGAATGCTTTTTATATTGCTCGAAAGATTACCAGTCACATATGTATAAAGGACATTTTTATTTTAGGTGCAAAAATTTAGAAACTTTAAATATTCAAATTTACACACGCACGTATAAAAAACACACATTATATATATACAGACTATATATATATATATATATATATATATATATATATATATATATATATATATATATATATATATATATATATATATATATATATATATATATATATGTGTGTGTGTGTGTGTCTGTGAAAAAAACCAGCAGGCTATAAATAATGCAAGGGGCGAACAAAAGAGGGTAGTACTATCACCTTCCCTTTGCAAAAAATAAGGGCACAGTGGAACTATTTAAATAAGGGTAGTGTGAATCATCATTTAAACGATACAAGGTACGTTTAGTTCCGGTGATGGTCAGAGGAGGAGGAGTCTTCACCTTCTTGAAAATAGGTTCCAAAAAAGATATACATTTTTAATCTGGTTTGGTTTCCGTGGCCCTTGTAATAAATTAATGTTTTTTTAGATTTCTAATTGAAGAAGCTTGAAACACTCACTATAAACAACTTGTGATCCATCACAGTTTATGTTATGATTCATGTTACTTTTATGATTCAGAACGGCAGTATTTTGATGTGTGAAACACACTGATTTACCGAATCTCTTGCCAAAGAATCACGAATACGCCTATTCCCATTTTCCCCGAAAACGTTAGTGAGAGTACTGATAGTATTGTAACTATCCATGTATAAGATTTTCACTTAATTGTTGTATATTTTTTGTGGCCTCTGGCTGGCGGAAAAACATTGAAAACGCCCAATTTTATATCTTTCTCCGACGGGATTAGCACATCTTGTCATAAATTTTCTCGTTTCATAGTGTTAAATATTGAAAAAAAGTTTAATGTAACTGTAACACTTTAACGTTAAGGGGTGTCACATGATGATACAATGAACTTTCCTCGGGTCAGTGACTCAGAGATTTTGAGTACCATGAAGGAGATGAAATGGTAAGAACGAAATGAGGAAGATGGCAGCTCCTACTATAGAAAGGAAAAGCTATGCAAATATACAGTAGTCAAGGAAAGTATTTTTAGTAATAAAACCAACAGAGGCTTCAGGGTAGAGGATTGAGAAGAAAACTGAGGTTGCAAATATCTCTAAGGATATTCCAATTATTAGTATGAAGTCTACCACAACGGGTAGTGTTGTTATCAATTTTGCTGATGCCAGCAGCAGAGATGAGGGAGCGACAAGGATACGTAACAGTGTTGAGGTGGCTGAAGCAAAGATGAATAAAGAATTGAAACCAAAAATAATGATTTGTAACATCTATGATGAGCAAGATGATGAGGTTGAACCGTTAGTTGACAGACACCACTTTCTGATGTCTATCTCCGATATAAAGGAAAAGATGAAGTTGATATTTCGTAAAACTGCTGCAGCTGGGACTACACACCTTAGTCCCAAACTGTGAACCTGAGCTTTGCAAGGCTATACGTGAGAATGGAGATGAGGTTGCCTTATGATGGGGAACATGTAGCATATATGACAGGTATCACTTGCTGACCTGTCATATATTGTCAGAAGTATAGACATCTGGACAATGGAGTGGAATGGAATATAGAGTTAGGCCAAAGGCCTAGCGCTGGGACCTATGAGGTCAATCAGCGCTGGAAGGGAAATTGAGAGTAAAGGTTACAAACATGTAACAGGAGGAAAACCTCGCAGTTACGCTATGAAATAATTGTTAGGAGAGGATGGATAGCAAGATGGAAGAAAGAGAATATGAATAGCTGTACGGTACAAGGAATGAAAGAGGCTGCAGCTAGGAGCCGAAGGGACGCTGCAAAGAACCTTTAATAATGCCTATGGGGACATCTGGAGAAGGATTGGAAAATAAGAGAGGATCGCGTCTGTGGCAGTTGAGGTAATCACGTAACAAGAGAATACAGCTGGAGTGTGGTAAATTGTTCGAGACAAAAAAAAAAAAAAAAAAAAAACACACACACACACAAGACACCTCTTATCGGGTGAACACGAGAAACTTAGCTTTTGATGGGGAAATAATGATAGCAGCCGAAAATAACGATCATGGTTTTAAATGTTAATGTCTTAAAATGGGGATTGTAGATATTCAGTCCGTGGGTAAAAAAAAAAAAAAAGCTGCAAATTAGTGGGTTGATATATGAAAAGTCTTTTTGTATGTTAGCGGTTACTGAAACGTGTTTGAATGATGATACTGATGCTGCCAAGGGAAATGAAAAATATCCCTACTGTAGAGTATAGCAGCGATTAATTGCTTGTGGAGATTTATTCATAATCTACAGTATATCTAGACAGAGATCTCATGCTTTCATATATTATAGCACTCGATATATTCAAAACCAATGAAGTAAGAAAAACTGTGATGAACCACTTTCAAATCGTCGAGACATTAATTTAACAAAGATTTACAATTGTGACTGTACGTTCACTAAATATGAATTAAATCCGAGGTATTTAATGTAAATATGAATACAAGTAAATTTTTCTGTTGAATTTTATTTCGTTAGCTTCTTATAGTTTTGCACGGATTACTTTGATTTCTTTAAAATGTCTATACTCACAGGCAATTTGGTATTCTTGCCTGTCCTTTCGGTACCTTCATGTATTACAGTTTCCGCTAAATAGCAAAAGACATTTTTACTTCTTTGGCATTCACAAACAGTGTTTTTTCACTTCAGTGAACCCTACAGTTTCATGATGTCTGTGGCGTCTTTACGAAGACAGAATCTTTCCACTTTGTTTTAATCTTTGGCAGACTTTTCTCTATCTACAGTTAACGCACTGAATACTCGACTTATCTGTTTTGAATTTTGTGTATTGCCATTAGCAACAATACCCTTTTAGTTGCACGATTATATTCCTTACTAGTATCTTTTCAAGTTTCTAGTAATTTAGTACTTTGAATGCTATTTACGTTATGCAATTAGTAACCTGTTCCCTCAACTCTTAAATCACTTCATGTGAAAACCTTGTTATTGATGATTTGTTATAATTTTCTGCAATAGTATGTCGTTGATGCCGTTTTTCAGAACTATCAAGATTCAGTGTAGTTATAAATCCATAGAATTTCCCTTACCATGTCTGTACAACCTGAAGACACGATACTGCTACACGCTTCAGTCACCTATTCCACCCGTCTCTCTCTCTCTCTCTCTTGTGTGGATGCAAGCAACATTCTGGGACAATTTGAACAAAATTAAACTTAAATTTTTTTCATTCCGCAGTTCATCATACTTTTGTTTTCTTGGGATTATTCTTTCACAAATAAGCATTACATCCTTGGAAAGTTTGCTAGAGATTTTTAGGCTTGCTAAGCATTACAGTCTTTGAAAGTTAGTTAATGGCATTTTGCCTTGCTACATGGAAAGGTTCATACTTAGAAATAGCAAAAGCACTTGCCAATTTTCCATTAAAGGCATACCAGATGTAGAGAGCTCCCAGGTAAAATAAATAAAAAATGCGCCGAAGTTTCTTCGGCGCAATCGAGTTTCCTGTACACCGCATAATCAAGGATACCGAAAATAGATCTATCTTTCGGTGGTCTCGGTATAATGCTGTATGAGCCGCGGCCCATGAAGCACTCAGCCGGCCGTGGTGGCCTGTCCTATACTGTTGCCAGAAGCACGATTATGGCTAACTTTAACCTTAAATAAAATAAAACTGCTGAGGCTAAACGGCTGCAATTTGGTATGTTTGCTGATTGGAGGGTGTATGATCCACATACCAATTTGCAGCAATCTAGCCCCAGTAGTTTTTAAGATCTGAGGGCGGACAGAAAAAGTGCTGACAGAAAAAAGTGCGGACGGACAGACAAAGCCGGCGCAATAGTTTTCTTTTACAGAAAACTAAAAAGTATACTTATAATGAGGCTTCTAAAGTTAGAATATTACAGTTTGCTTCAGCTACAGAATTTAACCAAAAAAGATATTTCTTACGAGGAAAAAAAAAAAAAGTTCATAGTCAAGATTTAATGATGAAAACAAACACAGAAGGGATATTGTAGAGATAACATTCATTTTACTATGTTCTTGTTACCAGGAAGAAATAACTAACAATTACAGTATTTTTATTGGTCATTTTACTTTACTTTGTCCTTTGAAAAAGTCAGAATAATTTGTGACTAACAAAGGATAATTAAACTAGAGATTTACTAGCTTGTCAACAGCAACCGCCGTTCCAGGTCCGCGCAAGAATATTAACAGTCATCAGTGAGTAACATTGCAGCACATTTCGGTCACGTAAAAAAAATTAAAGATGTTTTTACAATTATATATAGTGCAATGGCATAGTCAGTATCATAATGTGCCCAAGATCTCTTAACTACTCATGCTGAATTCAATTAAAGCAATTAACAGACAATTATTATAAACCAATAAAGGGATAATTAGCATAATTCAACACAAGGTAAGCAGACTATAGTTGTACAATGACTAACAAACAAGCTGAAAATGAGATCTACGAGTAGGAGGTGACCTGACGTTAACATTACTTTAAGTACTCATTTTTAGATCAATTTCCTTTCGGAGACTCGAGCCTGAAGGCTGCGAATCACGTTTAAATCCATAATTATTCTACTATCCCATCGTGATTTTCTAAATGTTGCAGGTCCATATGACCCGCAGAATGAAAAACTATCAATATATATATATATATATATATATATATATATATATATATATATATATATATATATATATATATATATATATATATATATATATATATATATTTGACATTGCACATATTTTACTGCACAGAATGTTCAGAAAGAGCCAGAGGCTACAAAATAATAATTTTAAGTAAAAACTATATAAAGAAAAATGCTCTGTATAAAACACTGAAGTTATTCATGAAAAGTTTCCATTCACGGTACCCGTTTATGCGGACAAAGGATTTTGTTATGTACATGAAACTCCATCAATCAAAATAGCACTGAGACTAAGGATTAAAACGAATTTAATTGCATGATTTTATTAAATTTATAATTGGTTTTATGTTTAAGGGATATTAAAGCTTCAATTAACAAATATACGAGTAAAAATATGGCTTTGAAACCATACAAATGTAGCCCACTTTGAAGCGAATTAAAACATCTTAAAACATTTTTATTCATAAATACATTTTAAAAATTGTTGTGGTGCAGCTTTTATATCATTAAAATAACATAAGAGAAATGTTTAAGAGCAAAATATGTCCAAGGCGACATTTTCAACGCAATTTAATAGCATACAAGTACTGTGTTTAAAATCGGACTTATGACGTTTAAAGTTTATTTTTTTACCTTCAATTTTTTTTTTTTTACTCTGAGTTACCAACATATATAACGTGCAATTTCGATATTTAGGAGAAATCGTAAAATGATATTAAGCTGACCATACTATACAAAAACCGTTAAGTTCTCGTTTAAAATATATATTTCCAAAAGCAGCAACAAACCGACTTTCACCTAAAATGGTAAGCCTGAACTATTGTGCGCGACAGTCTTGTTCATTCGGTGCGCAACGAGCATTATCAGGGGCGAGCGAGAATTTTAGATTGTATAAATAAACTGCTGGAGAGTGTTAGTACTCCTAATCTTAAATGGAACTTCTTATTTCTCGCAGGGAATCGTTCTTGGTATATGGATAGGGGCACACAGTCCAGTCATCACTCTGGCCGGTTCGGTACCTATAACAATTATCGTCATTATTAGCTTCACTATGATCTTCGGCTTGGATTCTAACACTGGCGAAGAGCTCTTTGCTCAGCTCCTCTCTAATGACCACGAAGAATTCCAATTCATTTGGAATACTATAATCGTGCACCTTCCTAAACTCTCTAATGTGACTGGCATACTTGTGTTCAACCGCTATACATGACTGAATTGCATACCAGGCCCCACCGTAAATTAAACTGTTATATTCCCACTGATGTTCAAAAAATTTGTCCGCTCTATCAGTAATCAAATACCGGGTTTTACATTCGTCTTTCGTCTGACATACATCCAGGAAATTAAAGGCCCTCAAGCCATTTGAAACGCAGAATTCCAGCATTGACATAAATGAAATAGCGTAACTCACATTACCATATTTGTTATGCACTGGCTGTTGATCACTTCGTGTTCTGAAGAAGTACCCCTCGTAATTTCTCTCTCTGCTACCACAATTTAAATATGTTTTTACAAAATCACCATGCATCCGAGATCTGAAATACTGATCGATATGTACAGTGTTATAGAGTTCACCAATGACTTTATAATCAATTTCGTCACGATCATCAGACAACAGTGAGTAGGGGTCCTGCGGGTACCAACGCGTCATGCCAGTCTCGTCCTGTTCCAACAGGAGGTCAGCTCCGAGGTTTGGAACGTCGTATCTGGCTTCTGGATCAACAAAGGGTTCCTCATCACCGCCTCCTCCCCGGCTTCCGTCACTGCTTCCACTACCTCCACCTCCGTCTCCTCCTCCTCCTCCTCCGCCTCCGCCGCCGTCTCCGTCACTGCCACCCCCTCCACCGTCGCCTCCATCACTGCCGCTAGCCGCATCCTGAGAGCCATTATCGCTTGAAAAGTTTGAAATCATCATGGAAGGTTTCGTTAACATGCTAAACCAGTTTCCAAAGAATAAGATTCCCATATAACAATGATTTCTAATAATGCAAAAAATGTACAGCTAAGGATAACGCTGAATTAGTTTGCCCTTTCTGTGCAAATTAAATAGCCACGAGATTCTCTTAAACTGTCATTAAAATCGGCTTTTGGAAGTGTGTAAATAAAGGATTTTGACAGAGGAAAAATCTATTTCTGGGGGGAGACCTATGCCACCCGGTGAAATATCCATTCAGCACATATTTCTAGGTAAATTCATTGCTAAACATACCAGAGAAAAGCTAAATGCAAAGCTGGGGTTACTACCCCCAGTGCGAGCTCCATAAAATGGAGTCGTGTATATGAAAGGGTGAGTTTGTCATTATCATAGGTCCCCGTCCTGTAGACATTCCCAATGACAAAGTCCCCCAGAACGAGGTGCCGATACAACGCCTGCACCGCTCGCGGACTATCAACAAACCAGTGCCATCTGCATTCCATGTTAGCACCCACCACCCAAGCATGGTATTTTAGCTAGGGGGGGAGAGTAAAGAAAAGAGGTGGGTCACCGGGTGACAGGTCTCCCCCCAGAAATAGATTTTTCCTCTGTCAAAATCCTTTTTCTGGGTTATACGACCTGTGTCACCCGGTGAAATAATAACAGAGAATCAAAATACCATCTTGAAAAAGATCTAAAGAAACCTTGTAATGGAAAGAAATAAAACTATCATTCCAAATGGTTTTTAATTATCCAAAATGAAGATATATAAGGACATAAAATATATTAAGGTGAGGGAACTATGTCCCGCAAGACAAGAAAACATTAAGACATGAATAAACGTACTTAATTGCTAATAACAGGGGACAAAGACAAAATGCAACATGGTCAGGAGACAGGCTGTGAAGTATGCGTGACCCGGAGGGGATGGTAAAGGGAATAAATGAGGCAGGTAGGTGGGAGAAAAAGTGACAGAAATAATGAGATATAAAAAAGAATTATTTAGAGGGAGGAACAATGCTTCCTGCCGCCACTGTGGTGAATTTTAGAGCTTCTAAGGATTTCATATAGTGGCGTTTGAAAACCAGGGGGGATTTCCACCCCGTATATTTCTTAAGATCCTCAAAATTCATATGATGAAAATAATTAATGGAGGTGGCCACTGCCCTAATGTCATGAACTTTGGAACTGAGTCTGGGTTTGCTTGTTTAATAAAATATAAAATCTGTTGTCTAAATGGCCTTCAAAGAGAGTTAATAGTTCTGTCTAAATTTCCTTTAAAGTAAAGACCGGACATAATGATAGGTCTTGTGGAAGGGGGACAACCTTCCAGGGGGACCATCTATCTCGAGGATCTTCATTCTTAGCTAGAAACTTAAGGTGAGGGGCTAGCAGAACTTCTCCTGATGGAAGGAAATCAATATGGTTTGGCTCTCTAGACAGAGCAGACAGCTCGGAAATTCTAGCACCTGAAGCTAAACTAATTAAAAATAAGGTCTTCCTCAGCAAACTTAAGAATGAACAATTCTGATTATCAATTTCTGATGATAATTTAAGGACATCATTTAAGAACCAGGAAATCGTGTGTGGACGGGTTACTGGTCTCAAACGAGCACATGCTCTAGGGATTGAAGAAAAATAAGAATCCGTTAAATTAATATTAAACCCATGTAAAAATATCTTTTTCAAAGCTGATTTGGCTGTAGTAATGGTGCTAGAGGCAAGACCTTTTTCGAATAATGACCTAAAAAATGAGATTGCTAGGTTCGTGGTCATTACAGTTGCTTCAGATTCTTTTAAGAGGAGTGCTAATTTCTTAACTGCTGAGTCATATTGTCTGAGAGTAGATTCCCTTTTGTCTGATTCTAGGAATAAAGTATTAACTGGATCAATATTAGCATCTTTCTGAGCTGCGAATTTCATGAAATCCATAAAGCTAGGGCATTCTGTACTCTTGAGGAAGCTGACACAGTGAGTTTGTACTATTTGCGTCAGTTTTGGATTGGGAATCTGTAAGTACCGAAGCTTCAGCTCTAGAAGAAGCAGGAACCAGTTGCTCTTCGGCCAGTTGGGAGCTACCAGAGCCACCTGGCCTTTGAATGTCCTGAGCTTGTGCAGGACCTTCATTAACAGGTTTACTGGAGGGAACAGATAGATCCTCCGCCACTTGTTCCAATCTATCGACATTGCATCTGTGGAGTGAGCCAGAGGGTCCAGGTTGGGAGCCACATAACAAGGAAGTTTGTGGTTGCATTCTGTTGCAAAGAGATCTACTTCGAGACCTGGTACCTGACTGCAAATCCATTCGAATGATGTTTTGTCCAAGGACCATTCCGACTCCAGCGGAGTTGTCCTGGATAGGGAATCTGCAATGACATTCCGAACTCCTGCCAGATGAGTAGCAGACAGGTGCCACCGGTGTTTGTTTTCTAAGGAGAATATTGCTATCATAACCTGGTTGATCCGGCTCGACTTGGAACCTCCCCTGTTTATACAATGCACCACTACTGCACTGTCCAAGACCAGTCTGATATGAATTAGACTGTTTGGACGTAGCTTCTTCAAGGTTAGAAAGACTGCCATTGCTTCCAGAACATTGATATGGAACTGGCGGAACATAGTGGGCCATGTCCCCTGAACTTTCTTGTGTTGAGAGTATCCTCCCCACCCGCTTAGAGAAGCATCTGTGTGAATCACTAATGCTGGAGGGGGAAATTGGAGTGGTACTGATTTTGATAAGCTCTTGACTGTTGTCCAAGGCCGGAGTCTCTTTTTCAAAATTGGCGGGATTAGAGACACCTTGTCTCTGAACCTGATGTTGGCCCGACTCCGCCATACCCTGTTTATATCCTTCAGTTTGGTTTTCAGAAGCAGATCTGTTATTGAAGCAAACTGAAGAGAGCCTAAGACTCTTTCTTGGATACGGCAGGAAGCTTTCTTGTTCTTGAGGAACTGTCTGGTTGCTTTGGCTATTTCTCTCCGTTTGGCCGGCGGAAGAGATAGTTTGTGTGAACGTAGGTCCCACTGGATCCCCAACCATTGAAAGCGACTCTCCGGTACTAGGCGGGATTTCTCCCTGTTTATTTGGAAGCCTAGAGATTCCAGAAAACCGATTACTATGGTTGTTGCTTTCCGGCATTCGCTGGTGTTGGGTGCCCAAATGATCCAATCGTCTAGGTATGCGGCCAGCATGATCCCTTGAGACCGTAGTTGCTGAACTACCGTGTCTGCCAGTTTGGTGAAGATTTTGGGAGCTATGTTGAGACCGAATGGCATGACTCTGAACGAGTATGCTTGCTTCCCCAGTCTGAACCCCAGGTAAGGAGAGAACCTTCTCGCAATTG
This sequence comes from Macrobrachium rosenbergii, assembly GCF_040412425.1. NCBI lineage: Eukaryota > Metazoa > Arthropoda > Malacostraca > Decapoda > Palaemonidae > Macrobrachium > Macrobrachium rosenbergii. The sequence continues at coordinate 60,790,570 of NC_089791.1, forward strand.
GGACGTGATAGTAAGCGTCTGAAAGATCTATAGAGGTGGTTACGGCTCCACGGGGCAGTAGGGTCCGAACCTGTGAGATTGTAAGCATGCGAAATTTGTCACATTGAATGTAAGAATTTAGACGAGACAAGTCTAGGATTACTCTCTGTTGACTGGAACCTTTCTTTGGAACACTGAACAGTCTGCCCTGAAACTTCAAATGTCTCGCTTTCTTTATTGCCCTCTTTTGTAATAGATCCTTCACGAAGTCCTTTAGGGCTTTGGACGGTGACAGATGAAACCTGACAAGGGGAGGAGGGCCTCTGCTCCAACTCCACCCCAAGCCTTTGGAGACTATGCTCTGGGCCCATGGGCTGAAGCTCCATTGGTCCCGGAAATGGTACAACCTCCCACCTACCTGAGAGATCTCACTGGGCGGGAGATGGTCTGCCTCCCCTGGATCCTCTGCTTCCCCTCCCCCGGGAGGAGGAGCGAGATGCTGCTCTACCTCTGAAATAGCCTCTGGCCCTGCTTCCCCTGGCATTCTGAATAGCTCGAAATGGCCTCTGGCTTTCATAAGAAGCATTGAAAGCCGGGGACGAGACATAAGAGGGGGCAGCGAGGGAGTGATGGGCTGGCTGAACCAGCACATACTGAGGTTGAGGCTGCGCATGGGAGGTTGAAGGCTGACCGGCTGCGGGAACCGGAACAGCCTGCAAAACAGTCTGGGTTGGGAGCCGCTTAAATTTCTTAAACCTCTTCCCAGATTTGGGATGAGGTCCAGCGGACTCCGTCGGCTTCCGCTTAAAGGGAATACCCCAACGGGAGCGGAGACTTTGATTGGCCCTAGTCGCTTCGGCTAGGACCGCATCTACCTCTTCTTGGGGGAAGAGATTAGCTCCCCAGATGGAGCTCTTCATAAGCCTATTAGGCTCGTGTCTGATAGAAGCTGCCGAAAAGATGTGCTTCCGGCAGTTCATCCGGGCCGTGATGAAATCATGAAGGTCCTGTTGGAAACCTGCTAAAAGAGATTTCATAAGGACCTGGAATAGAGCGTCCTCGCTATAGACAACCAAAGTTGCCTCGGCCTGAGTCAGAGAATTTAAGGACCAGCTAAGTCTGTCCTTAGTGTCGGCTTCAGCCTTCAGGAGCGAATCCGGGATCTTTGGGAGTTGCTCGCTGAAAAGGGTAGAGGCGCAATCCGGGTCGAGTCTAGTAACTGTGAAGGTGGCCGGAGCTCCCTTCCAGAACTCAGAATCTCCGGGGAAGACTAGAGAGGTGGGATCTGTCTCTCGGAGATGAGGAAGGGGTTTGCCCTCCAAGCTCGTCTGACTTGTGAGCAAGGCCACCTTCGTTGTGCATGGGGTAGGAATAGCCTCCCCCAAAGAGAACATTGTGAACGTACCCTTGGCTGGGGTAAGTTTAGTGTTCTCTGCTTGCCACTCCGTCAGAGTACACAACAGAGAGGACTGAGCCTGGTCCCTCGGGAAGATGACAGTCTCCTTAGGGACCTTGTCGGATCGCATCCAAGCCTCCTCCGTAAGCCTGGCGTAACCTGGGTAAGGAGGCTGCAGACCAGGAGGGAAGAACTCCAGTTCCTCCAACCTGCGGGTGCCTAGACCCTCTATGGTGAGAGTACCTTCATGCTGGAGAGCATAAAGAGTTAGACGCCAGGGGTTTCCCTTATCAAAGGGAGGAAGGCTGGAAGTGTCCGGGACAGTAAAGGATCCGGCGGCCGCTCCGCCGCGCATGAACCCAGAGATCAAGGTACCTTGGGACTTAACCTGCTGTGACAGGGACAGTACGGAAGCATTGGAAGACGACAGCTGGGATGAGAGTTCAGACAGCTTGTCATCAACTCTCTTGTCGAGCTTCTGCATCAGAAGCTCGGCGAAAGCTTCTGCATCAAAGGAAGGTGTGGGGGGAGCCTCCTTACTCTGTTTTGACCGTGCTCCCTTCCCAGAGGTGGAGGCCTTGCTCGTAAACGGCACGGGACTAGGAGCCCGTGACGTCTTCGAGGGAACCCCGGAGCGGACCTTCTGGGTTTTTAAGGTCTTTTTCTTCACCAATTTTACCTTAGGGACGGTAGACCTTGCACCATCCATAAGGTTAGAAGATTTTACAAACCCTCTGAAAGAGGAAGCAGAAGAAGAAGGAGAGCTAAATAAGAAGTCACCTGCCTCACTTACCCCCTTACCTGATTGGAGATCCAGGTCCACGTTCATGGGTTCCAGATTCAGGTTCATTGCCGCAACCTCCTCAGCAACCTCTCCGCAAGCGGCCACATCCTCCTGGGAGGGTTGGGTCATCTCCCAGATCCCAGCGATCAAAGGGGCGGCTACTTCATCCGGTACTGACGCTGAGATCCAGGTGCCGGGGAAGAGAACACTACAAATCTCCTTGGAGAGAACATAAGGTTTCCCCGACCCGACGTTCCTCCCAAAGCTGCTGACCCAGGTCTTGAGGGTCAGGAGCAAGAGTCGGAGCTGCGGTCAATCTGAAAGAAGGAGAATGTCAACTAACGAAATCTCCTACTATAAAGATATCTTCCAATTATCCACAAGAGACGTAACTCAAAAGGGAATTATGAACCGGAACTGAAAAATTCATAGCTTACCGATTCATCCAGAACTCGCTCATAAAGAGTGTAGCACACCTCACAAACATCGGGGTGCCAGACGATAAGATCCTCCACGTGGACAGCGCATCTGGAGTGGGACCTACAAACTTCGTGCCCACTCGCCTGTTGGAGGACCGCCGTACACCCCTGCTCCTGACAACGCACCACCTGTAAGTGGACGGGTACATGAGTATGCTAATAAGGCATGCCGGAGTAGGGTGCCGGAGTAGCGTCTTAGGATGATAAAGATTGACTGGGCATGCAAAAAGTCCGGTCAGACCCCGCCGGAAAGTTCCGGTACAAAGATGAGGTATAACTAGCTTATACATGCCAAATAAAATAGGGGGGGGGGACCGCCGGAGTTAATCCGGAGATACAAGAGGTCCCACTGATAACATGCGTCAACTAACTAAAAATTAAATACCGTGAATGGTTAATTTAAACTTAAACAATCAAAGAATTTCCGCTTGGTGCCGGGGGAGTCACGTTACACAGATATAGTGACGGCGAGGGAGGTGTGGTGAGCACCGATCGACCAAACACCATAGCCACCGGAGTGGTGAAAGAAATTAGGGTAACGAGAAAACCCGACCACATAGTGGAAAACACAAAGTAACTAGTCAAAGTTAAGATAGATACCCAAGGAACAATGTTCTAAATGAATAGAACAGAGGATAAACAAGGCGGATAAACACTAGCAGACGTGCGAATATGTAAACAGAAGACAGTCAGGTGGAAAACTCTAACTGGCTACTGTAAAAATTCCCCTCGAGGTGACGGTCCAAGAGAACGACACCCTGGCTGGGGGAATTCGATTCACACTGACGCTAGGGAAGGGAGGGGGACAGGCCAATGGAGGGGGACCACTAGAGGCGGCCAGGGAGTGGGAGAGCACCCCCCGGACGCCAGAAGGCCCACCCCTTTCTCCCTCTCGAGGAGTCGAACATGCACGAACGACTATCACGGAAGGGAGAGGACAGGGAACCCTCTAAAGGCCAGAACGCAAAGAATGGTAAACAAAGCATGGTGGCCAGGGTGGGGAGGCACCCTAGACACCAGACAAGTTCTCAACAGGGTGCCGATCAGTCAAGATTGGTAACCCTGGGCAGAGAGAACAAGGAGAACCAAACGATGCAGGGAAAGGGGGTAAGGAATGTAGGCTATTACGGGAATGGTAGGGCTAGAGCTCTCAAGCCTTGGTAAGTTAACGAAGTATGCGAAAATAAACCAAGGGGGGAAAGAGCAGGGAGGAGAGGGAGAAGGTGGTAGGAGAGGGGGAATACACATGAAGCTGGAGTGCTGTCCCGAAATCTGTGGCTCGGACAAGGGTAGGCTACGAGTAAAGATACCCTCGCTATTCCAGCTTAACCTTACTAGGACTCAGGAGTCCAAACGGAAAGGCCGAAATAGGGAGAGGGAGGAAACCGCAGGCCTAACACCTCCATCCAAACCAACAAAACATCAGGGAAGCTCATAACATGAGACCCTCCTACACACCTAACCTCTCCTTCCAAAGGAAGCGAGCAGAACCGCTAATAGCCTAACTTCCTAGGCTAACCTAACATAGCCGACCAGCGGCCAGGGAGGGTAGCCTAGGAGGGAACACGGTATCTAACTGACTAGGCTATAAAAAGTAACCTCACAATATTCGTAAAATAAATAATTCAAATAATAAATGACACATGTAGAAGGGTGAACCAAACCCAATGCGATATAAAGCGCTAAAGGTAAAATGGGCGACCTTCACGAAAAATAAATAAGCAACTTAATCTGTAAATATCCATATCATCTGTGCGCTAAACATAAAATGAAACTAAAAGTCATAACTGTACCATCTCGGATAATATACCCAAGAGCTGAAGGAGGTGAGGGTCCCAAAATTAAATCAAATAAGACTGATTAAAGATCGAATAGGCCCGAGGGGGAAACTCGTAGCCTAAGCGACAAAGGACCCGCGCTTCCCCAGGGAAAGGGTAACAAAACTAAAATAATTAAACCAAATATGAAATTATGTAGGATATACATAAAAACATAAAATAAACGGAAGGGGAACGAAGCCCCACCAGAAAACCCCGCACCGAGACTGAAGGTCACATGAGGCCGGGAGAAAGGCGGCCGAGGCGGGCGTTATATTGTCCCCCAAATTATATAATTAGGAGGAAATACGGAGCCCCAACCGCCTAAAATAAAAGTGGTACTCAACTTAGAAGATGATAATTCCTGGGAAGATGCCATCATGCAGGAAAATAAAGTCCAAGAAAAGCGCACAGAAAGAAACACAACTGAAGAAGATGCGTGCTGAAAATGAAATGCAGATGGCGCTGGTTTGTTGATAGTCCGCGCACGGTGCGGGCGTTGTATCGGCACCTCGCTCTGGGGGACTTTGTCATTGGGAATGTCTACAGGGCGGGGACCTGTGATAGTGACAAACTCACCCTTTCATATACACAACTCCATTTTATGGAGCTCGCACTGGGGGTAGTAACCCCAGCTTTGCATTTAGCTTTTCTCTGGTATGTTTAGCAATGAATTTACCTAGAAATATGTGCTGAATGGATATTTAACCTAGTGGCACAGGTCGTATAACCCAGAAATACACCTGTTTAGGAGGAGAACACGACGGACATTTTTGTTTACATCATAGTCATTCGTTGCATGAATGGAGTTTTCAGGGACACAATTTTAACAATGAGTAAATCAAGAGAACCAGAAAACAATTTTATACTTACAAGCCTAAGCATTTTTCTCCTTGATTCTTCATGGGCTTCATTAGATGATTCCGACTGTTGAAATTAACTTCATTAGAGGATATAATGTTATACAATATATACTATACACATACATATATACATAATATATATATATATATATATATATATATATATATATATATATATATATATATATATATATATATGTGTATAAATATAATTTATATATATAATATAAATATAATATATATATATAATATATATATATATATATATATATAAATATAATATATATATATAATATATTTAGTAATATATATATTTAATACCATATATAACAGAATATATAATATATATATATATATATATATTTCTGCAACACACAGGACTGGCAAACGTTAACTCATGTCTTTCTGTTGAGATTTCTTATATAATTCAACACATTCAATAAATATTGAAATATAATTATGAGGATCTCCCTGCTTTGTATGAAAATGAAATAGAACAGAGGCACTGGGTACATAAATGTAACATTCTAATCGCCCAGAATGTAACTGATAGGAATATTAACGTAGACCTCATCGTTTATTTTTTTAGCCATAAAAGTAGTTCTGGTATGATGTCTTTTAGTTTCCTGTGGTAAGGAAAGTTGATTTTTGAGGACTCATTAAGGCTCACAAAACTATAAAATCTGTGACAGAAAAGAGATGAAAAACTCATTAACAGATAAAGTATATTGAAGAGCACCAAAGGAACTAATTCAGTACCTATGAAATCTGAGCACTATACTTTCATTTTCCATTAAGGAAGACGAGTGATCAGCTTTGGGGTAAATATACTAGCTCATTACACTGTTCGCACAAAATTTTTCCCATTTAGTCCTCATCAGTACTATTCTTGCTTGATTCAATCCTATATCAAGACTCCTTGAAAAAAAAAACATTTTTTCTGTTGTTGGCTTCAGAGTTTAGCCAGAACCTTCATGGATATATGTATGGAAACCTGTACGAAAGTAAAGAAGGTTGAGAGGATACATTCTTTGCATCTAAGTGGATAAAAAGTTTCTGGTTCAGCAAAATCCACCAGTTACCCCCGCCAAGTTGCCCCCAGTAATCCAAAATTCCCTTTTCCTCTCCAGACATATTTTCTGTGCTCAGTTACATTTCCCTTTAATAATTCTGTTGTTTACTTTAAGTTTAGCCAGAACCTTCAAGGATAAAAGTTGAGAGACCTGTATGAAGTAAAGAAAATGGAGAGGATGTATTCTTTACATTCAAGTGGATAAAATTATAAAGTTCCTGGCTCAGCAGAATCCACCAATTACTCCCAGCCAATACCATTGTAAATGAAAAGATATGGGGCCAGCTGCTCACAATGAAAGCCAAGCAAGCGATAGAATAAAAGGTTTAAGATTAGGAGTTAGCTCACTGAACTAAGAATGCATGACACACCTGAAGATGGAATAGTGGGATATACAAAAGTAATAAACATCACTAAGTACGAAGCACAGAAGGACGATTTCTAGGAATGGGAATATAAATAAATACAATAAATATTTCCTCCTGGTGAGCAATTTGCTCAGTCTCTTGCCTTCCTTGAGCCATTAATAATAACAGGCACTACTTAAAAATTCTATATCACGATGAATGTCATGGACATTTATATGCGTCTCTGAAAGTTTACATGTTGCATTTAGGTAGCTTTTACTTCTCTTCATAAGATCTCTCATGGACCCACTTTGGACAAACTTCCAAGCACTTAACAGAAATCCATGATCAAGAAAATGATTCCTTATTAGTTGCATTAGGTTTGAAAAAAAAAACAACAACAAAGATTTAAATATTGCGATCAGAGGTAGATGAATTTGCAAATACCGAATTATCCAGAATAATGCCTAAGTATTCCAAAACTAACACAGAATAATGCCTAAGTGTTCCAAAACTAACACAATTTGATACCATGAATTCTCAAGGCCTCTTACCGTTAAACAGTGGACTATATTTTAGGAGCATGAAAAAGTCTTGGAACCTTAATCAAAATCCCACTGATTTGCAGTGCTAAACACATAACATGACAAGAAGCAAACTCACCCAGAAAGAGCCATTACTTCTGGATTTAGTACCTATATCTGTATATATATATATATATATATATATATATATATATATATATATATATATATATATATATATATATATATATTATATATATATATATATATATATATATATATATATATATTTCTTGCTATATATATATATATATATATATCATATATACAAATATATACATTTATATGTATGTTGTGTATATTTGTTTATGTTTATATGTATATATTTGTATGTGTATATGTGCATGTGTATGTTTATAATTGTATATGTGTATATGTATATATATTTATGTATATGAATGTTTATGTACATATATATTTATATATATATATATATATATATATATATATATATATATTATATATATATATACATTTATATATATATATTCTATACATATACATTATATATGTACTATGATATATTATATACCTGTATATATAAATATTATATATATGTGTGTGTATGAAGATAAAAAGGCCCTTAAAACACTATTTGGACGTTGCATCCATGTACTTCGAGCACTTCCTTCTACGTCCCTGTTCACTGGTAAAACATGGACGCGTGTAACGTTACAAGAGTATATATACAGGGGCACACACGAAGTGCTCGAAATATACGCAGTATATTCATTACTGACTGAATATTGCCTATGCTTGACCTCTCCCTAATCCCTACTTACTGCAAGGGGATATCTTATGCAATCTCACTAGGTAATAATAATTATTCATATACTAGACTTCATACAGGACTTATGATTCCACCAGAATCTCTAGTCAGTGGCTGAGGAAGGGGAAAAATTTGGAAATAGTACAGTGGAAGAAATACCAGCAGATCGACGAAATCTTGTCAATTCCAGACTTACCTTCACGCACGCAACTTGCACACTGCAACGGACGCCCGGGAGTTGGAACAACGCGTTACGTCTATTCACTTAGTAAAAAAGACAGAAGGGGCAAAGGACAGACACTGACGTGTGTGTCCTCTCTAAGATGGTTGTGCTCTCTCTCTCTCTCTGTTACCCTAGGTCGGAAGCGGGGTGTCTTTTTTTTGTGAACAACGCTCATTCAATAGCCTCCGGCAGTCTGAAAATTGACAAAAACATCGCCGATGCATAAGACAGAGAAAAGGAATGCTTAAGAACACCCTCACTAGAGGTGACCTGATGAAAAACCTCCCTGTGGGATAGGTCTCTAATACCAACTTATAAGCCGTTAGGAAGTGTTAATTTTGAAAACACAGCCTAGCCCTCTCCTCTCTGCTTTTCCAAGAACGTTCTTCTGGTCTTTGTTAGGAGTATATTAATACTAAAATAAGGCAGGAGGCACAGCAGAAGTATTTATAAAAAAATACACCATATATTCATATATATATGCATTTATACATCTCCCTAATATAATATATACATATACATCTTATGCAATATATACTGTAATAATAATTATTCATATATATAAACATTCATACATACAGTATATACAGAATCTCTAGTCACATGAATGTAAAATATATATATATATATATGGATATATACATATATATATACAAATATATTACATATATATATACATATATATATATACATATACATATATATCTATTCATATATACATATATATACATAGGATATACACATATATATATATATATATAGTATATATATATATCTATATCTCTGTTATATAAGCGGGGTGTATTTTTATATATCATTCAATGGCCTATACATAAATTGACATATATATATATATAAGATATATATATATATATATATATATATATACATATATACCTATATGGGATATATATATACATATACATATATATAAACACATATATATGCTTTTTCAAGAACGTTATATATCTTTGTTATATATATTATATAATATATATTTATATATACATATATGTTATAAAAATATATACATATATATATATATATACATATATATACATATATATATATATATACATATACATATATATATACATATATATATATATATATATATATATATACATATATATATATATATATATATATATACATATATATATACATATATACATACACATATATGTATATATGTATATATATATATATATATATATATATATATATATATATATATATATATATATATATATATATATATATATATATATATATATATATATAATGGTTCAAACTTGTGAGAGAGGTGCGAAATAATGAGCAGGGAGACAAGTACTGCTGATTTATTGATAAAAAATAGCTGCTTTTAAAGTGGGTTGCGGATGTCTGCGTAGTGCTCAGAGACCGCTGGTACAAATATTTACAGGTGACCTGAGGTCAAACTACTTTGTAAAGTCATCTGTAAAGTCATTTGTAAAGTCTCTGCTGAGCAAGTTTTCTGTGGAGACGTCCCATTTTCTGTGCCTCTACAATTAGTCACGCCTAACGTGCCAGGTCATGTAAATTCAATCATTTAAACTATGTATATATTTGTTTACCTGTTATCAATTGTTTATCGTATGTTTCTTCTTTCACAAGCATCAAGATTGTATCCAATTTCACTTCCGTCTATTTTCACATTGTAAAATGTACTCGATTGCTGTATTTATTTATTTATTGTTATTTATTATTGACCTCAGGTCACTGAGGCTCCCATTGTATTCCGCGGCTCGACACCAGTCTGCCGCTATATAAACCGCCTGGATCATGAATAAATTAGCAGTTCTCTTTACCTGCTTATTTTTTTGCACCTCTTAAAGTGGTGACCCCGGAGTGGTTCCCGAAGCCATTAGCGGACCCATACGGCGACTCAGTCTTGGCTTCCGGAACTTACTCATGCCCTTAGTGGACTAATTACGGCGCTGAACCAGCATTTGGGCGTGCTGACACTTGTCGGCAAAATCACCAGCGTCATTAGCGGACTCACACGGCGCGCTTCCAAGTGCGTTTTGATGCGAGTACCCTACTCCAGTTAAGAGGGCAAAGAGCGAGCATGGACGCAGATATCCCTTCCCTCGTTCAGTTAACTGCTAACCTTGCGGATTCGGTTGCCTACCTCCCTCCCATATCACCTGCGCCCGTCCCGTGCCGAGGCTCTCACGCTCCCCACACCCCTGCCCATGTCGCCTCTCCCCTCTGCGCCCTGCCCAGCAGGACAATCACGGGTCGCCCTGTCCATAAAAATGCCGCCGTTCATGCAGGGGAATTCATCAGCATGGCTGTACAGGGTCGAGAGCCAGTTCAGGCTGGCGGAACTCAACGACGAGGTGCTGCAGGTGGACACAGTATTCAACGCCCTGCCGGAGGAAACCTACAGAAAGCTCGTCCCGTGGGTGTCCGCCACACGCCCCTCACCTACCACCTCCTGAAGAAGTCCCTACTCGAGGCATGCTCCCTGCCGGTCACCGAGCGGGCCGCCCGCGCCCTCGACCTTGCCGTCAGCCCGTGGCAGGATCAGAGTGTCATGGAGTCATGGGGCATGATTCAAGACCTCCTCACCCTCCCAGAAACCGACGGCACCGGAAAACAGAACGAAATAAGCCTGTCGCGGGAGCTCCTTCGTCAGCTCCTCCTGGGGGTCCGGACACAAATCCCTGAGCCCTACGCCATGCCCCTCGATGGCCTGATCCGCACGGCACAGAACCTGACGGACTCTGTGAGGGCAACGAAGTGGGTACCAGCACCCGCACTACCAGTCAGCACCATCCAGCAGGAGGAAGGCGCAGATCAGGAGGTCGTCACCGTTGTCGCCAAGAGGCACCCAGCGCCTCACAACAGGTGGAATTCTCTGTGGCTTTGCCACTACCACAGGCGGTTTGGCAAGGACGCCTGGAACTGCCTGCCACCCTGTTCATTCGCCCGTTCAAAAAAACTGGGGAGGCGGCGGCCAGCAGGACAGGCCGCCATGGCAGCAGAAGAAACCAGGGGCCCAGAACCAGTAGGCTTCTACGTCTGCGACACCGTCTCCGGCAGGATGATGCTGGTTGACAAGGGACCCGTTATATCAATCTTCCTGGCATCCAGAGAGGACCTCAAGTGAGAATTGGACCCGGCTGCCTTCCTGACAGCCGCCAACGGGTCCTACGGCACCAGGCCCCTGTCGATCTCCATCCTTGGCTGGAGATATTCCTGGGACTTCGTCGTCGCGGACATAAGGACCCCGCTCCTGGGTGCAGATTTCTTTGCCCCTTCAGGCTGGCAGTCGATGCGCCGGGCGCCTCGACACTGACTCCTGCCAGTCCCTCCCGTTGGCAACGGGACCCAAGGCACCCACCATCTGCTCTGCCGCCCCCCACCAGTACTCACAGCTGCTGACAGAGTTCCCGGACGTTTTCAGGCCCGAGCTCCACCAGATCCCCGGGGCCCCAGCCAAACATGGCATCTACCATCACATAAAGACAAAGGGCCCCCCTGCGCACACGAGGTTCTGGAGGGTTCCCCCGTGGCGCCTTCAGCAGGCCAAGAACGCATTCGCCGAAATGGAGTGGATGGGAATCTGCAAGAAGGCCTCCAGCCCATGGGCTTCCCCCCTCCACATGGTGCAGAAACCGGACGGCTCCTGGAGACCCTGCGGTGACTACAGGCGACTTAACCTTGCAACAGAACCTGACCATTACCCCCTGCCGAACATGCAGGACCTCACGGCTTCCTTCCATGGGGCCAAAATATTCACTAAGTTGGATCTCTTGAAATCCTATTTTCAGGTACCAGTCATGCCAGAGGACACACCAAAGACCGCCATCATCACGCCTTTCGGGTCCTATGTGTTCGCCTTCTCCACCTTCTCTTTATATTTTCCAGGTCCCACAGTGAGCACCAGCAACACATCCAAGCAGTCCTGCAGCGACTACAGGAGAACGGCCTCGTCGTACATTTTGACAAGTGCACCTTCGCTGTCCAAAAGGCTGATTTCCTGGGCCATGAGGTATCCCCAGAGGGTGTCCGCCCACTCACATCCAAAGTCGCAGCTGTCACCAGGTTCCCCAGCCCCACCTCCGTCAAGACCGTCCAGGAGTACCTTAGGATGGTGAACTGCTACAGGAGGTTCATCCCCGGGGTCGTGCCCATCACAGCTCCCCTGACAGAAACTCTGAAAGGCCAACCAAAATCCTTGTTGTGGGGACCCAGCCGGCAGCAGGCCTTCTCCCTGATGAAGGCCGCCCTCGCTGAGGCAACCGCCTTGGCCCACCAGGATCCCAACGCCCCCCTCCAGCTGACGACGGATGCCAGCAACGTCGCCTGTGGTGCTGTCTTGGAGCAGGTCATTGGCGGCGGCCCCCAGCCCATCGCCTTCTTCAGCAAGAAGTTCAACCCCGCAGAGGCCCCCTACAGCACCTTCGACAGGGAACTCTGCGCAGTGTACCGTGCAATCCGTCACTTCAAGTTCCTCCTGGAGGGCACGCCCTTCACAATCTACACGGACCACCAGCCACTGGTACACGCCTTCACCAAGCAGGGGGACACATGGTCTTCCAGGCAGCAATGGCATCTCTAGGCCATTGCCAAGTTCACCTGCTCCATCAAGTACCTCCCCGGCAGGAAGAACCCTGTGGCAAACGCCCTCTCCAGAGTCGAGCTAAACGCGGTGCAGCTCGGGATCAACTACGAAGACCTCGCCAGGGAGCAAGCCACCGACCCAGAGACCCCAGCCTACTGCACCGCCATCATGTCCCTGAAGTGGCGGGATGTGTCCCTCGCCCCCGGCGGCCCAAGTCTCCTCTGTGACATCAATACCGGCCAGCCCCGCCCCCTAGTGCCGGCCTCCTGCCGCCGCCAGGTATTCGACGTCATCCACGGCCTCTCACACCCCTCCGGCAGGACGACGGCCAAACTGCAGTCAGGGATATTCATCTGGCACGGAGTGCGGAAGGACGCGAGGACCTGGGCAAGGCAGTGCCAAACCAGCAAGGTGGGATGTCACACTGAGTCTGGGGTAGGCGAGTTCCCGCAGCCAGGCGACGCTTCGGCCACATTCACATCAACGTCGTTGGGCCCCTTCCCTCACTGAGGCTCCCATTGTATTCCGCAGCTCGACGCCAGTCTGCCGCTATATAAACCACCTGGATCATGAATAAATTAGCAGTTCTCTTTTACCTGCTCGTATTTTTGCACCTCTTAAAAGTTCCTTAAAAAGACAGGACAATTTCATACAGAGAACATAGTGATAAACAATGTCTGACATATGAAATAAATATCTTGTTACTTGTACATAAGAAATGATTGCTTGGAAAGACTATACATAGTTTATAATTGTGATGATAAATATATATTCCGCTCGACCTTAGGTCGGGGAAAGGCACCGCAGAAAACGGGATGTTCTCCACAGAAAACGCGTTGAGTGGGGACTTTACAATACTCCCCCCTAAAACGGAGGTAACGTCTGATTAAACCAGGTATCTTCTGGGGCGACGAAGGGGGCCTCTCTTACTTGATGTCAACTGGAGAGGGTAGTTGACTTCCCTGATGTCCTCTGTAGTGGTTTGTTGTGGTGTATTTTCGTTAGTTTTCTGGGTTTTCCAGGGACGTCCTTGCCTCCTTCCTCAGACCAGGGTTGTTTGAGGGGCTGCCGTATCCTGCAGATCATCTTGGGGTCCTCCTCTGTTGGCCCCCTCCAGGAATGCAGGTTTGAGAAGATCTATTGACACCTATTCTTCCCATCCATGGATGGTTATTCGGAATGCCTTCTTGTTCCTTTCCAGGACTAGGAAAGGTCCCCTGTAGGGTCTAGTCAAGGGTGGGTGTAAAGACGTGGGTGGAGAAGGACATCTTGGGGGCATGAACGGGAACGCCCTGTCGGTGAATGTCTTCTGGCAGAGGGCGAACTATCCAACCCTGTCCCAGAGCCTCTGCATTCCTATGTCGTCCCTGTTCTTTGTGAGGAGTTCCCCTGGGACTACCAGAGTCTCCCCATAGACTTTTTATGCTGAGGAGGGGTCGTCGTTGGCTTTGGGGGTGGTTCTCAACCCGAGGAGAACCCAGGGTAGCTGGTACTTCCAGCTTTCAGTAGAACAACAAGCCATGAGGGACGCTTTCAGAGACCTGTGGAATCTTTCCACCATTCCGTTGGCTGCAGGGTTGTAGGCGGTGATGCTGTGGTGAGTGGTCCCCAATAGACATGCCAGGGCAGTCCACAGCTCGGACAGGAAAGCGGGTCCCCTGTCTGTTGTTATGTCATCCGGGACACGGAACCGGCTGATCCAGCTAGAGAGGAGGGCTTCCACGCATGCACTGGAGGTGGCTTCTTCCATGGGCGTAACTTCGGGCCATCTGGTGGGGCAGTCGATGACTGTCAGTAGGTATCTGGCCCCTCCTGATGGGGGAAGAGGTCCTACTATGTCGACGTGGATGTGCCCAAAATGTTTCTTTGGCTGGGGGAATTCACCCACCCCCAATTTGGTGTGCTGCCCTACCGTCGCGTCTTTTCATATGCCATGCCAGACAAACTTCTCAGTCAGCAGTCTGGCTGTTGTCCTTCCGGAGGGGTGGGACAGGCTGTGGATGATGTCGAAAACCAACCAATGTCTGGAGGCGGGTACCAGGGGACGGGGGCATCCGGTACTGATGTAGCTCAATAATGTTGATCCTTCTGAGCCAAAGGGCACATCCTTCCACTTCAGCGACGTGACGGCTGTATGGTAGTCTTGGGGTCTGAGGGTCAGCAGCTTGTTCGCGGGCGAGGTCCTCGTAATCGATCCCGAGCTGTACGGAATCAATCTTGATCCTCGAGAGGGCATCGGCTACTGGGTTCTTCCTGCCGGGGAGGTACCTGATGGTGCAAATGAACTCTGCGATGGCTGTGAGGTGCCACTGCTGCCTAGAGGCCCATGCGTCGCCCAGCTTCGTGAAGGCATGGACCACCAGCTGGTGGTTGGTCCATACTATGAAGGGCGTCCCCTCCAGGAGGAACTTGAAGTGCCGTACTGCCTGGTACGCTGCGAGGAGTTTTGGTCAAAGGTGCTGTAGCAGGACTCAGCGAGGTTTAGCCTCCTACTGAAGAAAGCGATGGGCTGAGGGGTCCCTCTGATGATCTGTTTCAGCACTGCCCCGCAGGCGACGTTGCTGGCATCGGTCGTCAGTTGGAGGGGAGTGCTTGGATCCTGTTGGGCCAAAGATGTTGCTTTGGTGAGGGAGGCCTTCATCAGGAGGAAAGCCTTTTGCTGGTCGGGTCCCCACACTAAGGCCTTTGGTCATCCCTTCAGGGGGGCCATGGTGTGAGCGATCCCCGGGATGAATCTTCTGCAGTAGTTGACCATCCCAAGGAATTCTTGTATGGCCTGATGGAGGTAGGGGTGGGGAACTTCTTGGAGATAACGACCTCTGGAGCCACTGGGACCTGAAATCCAGATTTTAGAGGTCCAGTGCATTTGTCAAATATCAAGGCCATTCTCCTGAAACAGGCCATCCAGAGGTCCAGGCATGTTTCTTCCAGGACCTGGAAAAGATTGGTCTGGTTCTGCAGACGCAGAAGTTCAGGCCACCCCTGGATGCCTGTCCAGGGCCTCCAGGTGCCCGTTCTCAGGCCGAAGGTCTGCACCATGTGACGATGGCAGGGAGAGCCCCGGGCTG